>NC_059094.1:1053202-1241204 GCF_020497125.1 Mauremys mutica
CCTTGTTGTTTCCGAGAAAATGTATTGCCACTAAGTGGAAGGCTTTCCATGCCGTCTTTTCCTTGCCACGCAGTGCATGGTCAAATGCATCATCTCGAAGAAGTTCATGAATCTGAGGACCAATAAAGACACCTTCCTTTATCTTAGCTTCACTTAACCTTGGGAATTTTCCACGGAGCTGCTTGTGTTTTGTCAATGGCCTTGACAAAGTTCTTCATCAGCCCCAGCTTGATGTGTAAGGGTGGTAACAAAATCTTCTTTGATTCAACAAGTGGTGGATGCTGAACACTTTCCCTCCCAGGCTCCAATGACTGTCGGAGTGGCCAACCTTTCTTGATGTAGTGGGAATCTGTTGCACGACTATCCCATTCGTAGAGAAAACAGCAGTACTTTGTGTATTCAGTCTGCAGACCAAGCAAGAGAGCAACAACCTTCAAATCGCCACAAAGCTGCCACTGATGTTGGTCATAGTTTATGCACCTCAAAAGTTGTTTCATGTTGTCATAGGTTTCCTTCATATGGACTGCATGACCAAGTGGAATTGATGGCAAAACATTGCCATTATGCAGTAAAACAGCTTTAAGGCTCGTCTTCGATGAATCAACGAACAGTCTCCACTCATGTGGATTGTGAACGATGTTGAGGGCTGCCATCACACCATGGATGTTGTTGCACGCTACAAGATGGCCTTCCATGAAGAAGATGGGACAAGAGCCTTTTGACGGTCCCGGAGCATGGAAACCCTAACGTCACCTGCCAGGAGATTCCACTGCTGTAGTGCGGAGCCCAACAGCTCTGCCTTACTCTTGGGTAGTTCCGAATCCCTGACAAGGTCATTCCGTTCACCTTGTGTTTTGAGGTGTGGTTCAGAGGAGGAGGATGGGAGAAAATGTGGGTCCTGTGACATTGATGGTTCAGGACCAGAAGTTTCGTCCTCTTCCTCTTCCTCGTCTGACTCAAGTGAGAATGATTGTGGTGCATCAGGAAGCGTCAGTCCTTCTCCATGGGGTACTGGACGTATAGCTGATGGAATGTTTGGATAATGCAGCGTCCACTTTTTCTTCTTTGTCACACCTTTCCCAACTGGAGGCACCATGTAGAAGTAACATTTGCTGGTATGATCTGTTGGCTCTCTCCACATCATTGGCACTGCAAAAGGCATAGATTTCCTTTGCTGTTCAACCACTGGTGAAGATTTGTTGCACAAGTGTTGCAGCATATGTGTGGGGCCCACCTCTTGTCCTGATCTCCAATTTTGCAGCCAAAAGAAAAGTGATAGGCTTTCTTAACCATAGTGGTTCTACTGCACTTTGGTGATGCAAAAGTCACTTCACCACAAACATAGCAGAAGTTATCTGCACTGTTCACACATTTATGAGGCATCTCTGCTCACTTTGGCTAAAGAGAAATGGGTCCCTTTGGAAAATCAAACACTGACAAATAAGAGAGCACGACACTGTATGATTTCTAGAGCTGATCTAGGGCAATTGGTTCAGCTTCATTATGATTGCATCATCCATGACTTCTAGGAATAACATGATGCAATTCATATCATGTATGAGGCAATACCAGCTTCAGATTGCATCCTTCATTGTTTTGCCTAAAAAGCAAGTACTGTCCAAACCCATTCATAGATTTATTCATAGATCCAGTCAAAGATGGATTTTAGTCATTACTGGTTAAATTGAGATCCCGTCCCTTTATAACTCACTTCTCCGCCATTCCCAAGTCAAGGGTCATAAATACTGACCCAATAGCATATCTTGAAAACTAGAGCCAATCAAGAATTTTAAGCATCATTTTCATTCTGAGTGACCCAGAATTAGTAAAGTTGGACTCCATTTATTTCAGAAGCATTTTGGCTGTAGAGCAATGTAACAAGCCTCTCCTAGCTGCCTCCTGGTGGGGGGAGGCTGGGGAGCTGTGGGGACCTGTTTGAGAGGGTCACTAGTAGCAGCTTAGCACAGGAGGTGTCCTATCAGGTTGAGTCATTGCAGATGATGATGTAGTGCAGCAGACCCCCGTTTTGCCAACCTTGCATTAGGCAGCTTTCGATATTAACTGAACCACCAGTGCCCACAGGTGCAGCAGCCGGCGATTTGTCCTGTGGCCGCTAGGTGGCGCTGCAGCCTGGCACTTTCCCGTTCCCCTGGGTATGGGAAGGTTTGAGAAGGTGACCTGGCCCCACCCGGCCCCGGTTAGTTGCCGTCAGTGGGGTCTGCTGTGTAAGGGCTGAAAGAGTGAATTTGACTGGCATTTTATGATCTTTCAATCATGAAGGGGAGCAACTGCTTAACCTGACTTAAGCATCTTATCTCGTTTCTAAATTAAAGTGTCTCCTCTTTGTGTGCGAAGAGACAGTTTAAGGGGACGCCACAAACGGGAGATGCTTTTGGTTTGGAAAACGAACTATTTTTGCAAAGATTTTTCATCCAAATTGATTTAGGATTAATGGGGTCAAATGACATGCTGTGCCCTGTGGCTTTAAGGCATTGGAGAACTGCTGAAGAGGTTAAAGGCCGCAGAGCTGGGCGTGGGGCCTCCAAAGTTATTGTGCTCTGGTGAGACTGAGCAGTTGTGGGGATTGTGCAAGCTGTGGTGTTTACATGCACGTAGAAAATGTAATGAAACTCCATTTTTAAAACCACCCATGTCTGGGAATGGAAGAGAAGCTCTTTGAAATAAGTGTCCCCTTCATACTCTTCAAAATCCCTGGCTCCAACACTCAGCTGCCTCAGGGAACGCAGTGGTGGTGCATTTGATGGAGGATCAAGAGGTTTCTGGTTCAAGTCCAGCTGCTCTCTTACATGTCCTCTTTTTTAATTGATCTATATTTTCATATCCATCTCCTGTATGTTCAGGAGTTCCGCTGAATGGGGACGTGAAATGAATTTCATCATTCAACATTTTCCTGTTAAAATGTACAAACACTGAGCAAAGCTGTCAATCAGCTGAAATCCATTCTGGTCCTCTGAGGCGCTAGTTTGTTTTCATTCTTGAAACAAAGATAGACTACGACTGTAGATTTGCAGGTCCTTGTTCTCCACGAGCGATGCCGTGCAGAAGAAGAAGAACCAGTGGCTATCAAGTGGACACTAGGGAGTTTAGACTTGCCTTCCAAGGGGAGTAGTGGGGACAAAAGACATATCTGGCTTCAAGACTAAGCCTAATACGTGTATGGAGGGGATGGTATGATGGGCTAGGCTAATTTTGACAATTAATCTGGCAATTGATCTTTGATGATCAGCAGGTAAGTATGCCCAGTGGTCTGGCTGGGATGTTAGATGGGTTGGGATGTGAGTTCCTGCAGAGAATTCTCTCGTGGGTGCTGGCTGGTGAGTCTTGCCCACATGCTCAGGGTTTAAGTGATCAGCATCTTTGGGGTCGGGAAGGAATTTTCCTCCAGGGCAGATTGGCAGAGGCCCTGGAGGTTTCTCGCCTTCCTCTGCAGCATGGGGCACTGGTCACTTGCTGGAGGATTCTCTGCAGCTTGAGGTCTTCAAAGCACAATTTGAGGAGTTCAGTAAGTCAGACATAGGTTAGGGGTTTGATCTAGAAGTGGATGGGTGAGATTGTGTGGCCTGCATTGTGAAGGAGGTGGGACTAGATGATCGTTATGGTCCCTTCTGGCCTTCGAGTCTATGAGTCTATGAGCCCATGAGACCATGGGAGGGTGGGGAGGAGCTGTGAGGCCGGCGGGTGTGTGCGGTGCAGGGCATTTGGAGTGTGGGGGCTGCTGGGGGGCCGGTGGGTGCCTGGGCTGCTGCTGCTGCTGCCCCAGCCGGGTCTGTATGGGGGAGAGATCTGCATTAGCCCCCTTTGTGCCCAGCTCTGGGGGGCAGGGAGGGTTCGGACTCTTTGCGGTGGCTGGAGTCGGCCGCTGAGCCGGAGCCTGCCGGCAAGGAGAGAGACCTGGGGGAAAGAGCTGGGGCTGAGCAGGAAAGTGAGTCTGGAGCTTCAGCTCTCACCGCCCCAGATCTGCCGCTGAGGCCAAAGCAGAGGGTTCTTTTGGTTCAGTTCTTGGGTAACCTGCATTGAGCTGTGCGCTCATTGCTTACAATCCCTTCAAGCCTATCTTTGCGTAATTAATCAATGTGTGTTCTATTTCTCCCTAAAACTCTGTGTTTTGCTAGATGTGCTTGGGGCACCTGCTCAGGACCAGAGACTGGTGCATGATCCTCTCCACTTGGAGGGTGGAGCAGACTGGGTAATAAACTGATCCCATCAGGCTTTTGGCCAGGGCAAGATGCTGCAGCACCGGAGACCTAGGCTGGGGAGCTGGGGAGAAGCTTCCTAGTCCCTGCAGCTGGGTGTGTCCCTGCCTGTGCAAAGGTTTGTGTGAGTGCAGGGCCGGGAGTGAGCTGCATCTTCTCCCAGCAGCTGTGTGAGAGGGAGCCCAGGCTGGGGAGACAGAGGGTTCAGCGGTACCCCATCTCCAAGTTGCACCCCTGGGGGCCTTTAAACATTAGGAACCATCAGAGTTAAGGTGACGTGTACAAACTTTGTGCAGTGCTGTTGTGCATGCGTGTTATGATACAGACTCCCAAGCGTGGCCTTGGGGCGAATTTCCTGCCCCCGACAGCATCAATTTCCTCCAGACCACCAAGGGAAGTGGTGCTTTCTCCATCCATCCCTTGATGAGGTGCCTTTGTGGAGTCTGCTTTGGTCCAAAACTTGCTAGAGTGCCATACAGGAGGCCTGGGCTGTGCAGAGGGGTCAGATGAGATGATCTAAGTGTCTTTTGTGGCCTTAGTCTCCAAATCTCAGCAAAACTGAGTGTGGCACATTGAGAGCCTCTGAGGGTTCCATGTGCTGCCTGCTTGATCCCCAGCAGTAACCCTGAGTGCGTGGGGGTGTCACAGGGAGAGCAGCTCAAACATGAAAGGGGCTGGCCAGGGACAGGACATTAGCCCTGCAGGGCAGGGGTGGGTGTGGCGGTGACCTCACAAGGGCCTTGTGCAGCACCTCAGCTGATTGGTGAAAGGAGGTTGGGAGGCGGTGACCTCACAGAGCGTCCATGACAACAGCCAGATAGGACAGGCTGCAGGGCTGGGGCCATCTCAGAGACCACCGGGGCTTTGCTGCAGAGAGTCTCCTTCTTTAGGTCTCCCCAGCCTAGGTCCGTGCTGATTAGGCCTCCACTGGATTCTTGTGTACAGTTCTGGGCATCCCATTTTTGGAAAGATGCAGAGAAATTGGAGAAAGTCCAGAGAAGAGCAACAAGAATGATGAAAGTCTAGAAAACATGACCTATGAGGGAAGATTGAAAGAATTGGATTTGTTACGTCTGGAGAAGAGAAGACTGAGAGGGGACATTACAGTATGGCCCATTGAGCAGCCTCTGATGTTTTCATGTGTCGCCTGCCTCGTGTCCAGAAGTAACACTGAGTGAGTGGGGGTGTGGGTGTGACACAGCAGGAGCAGCTCAAAGATGCAAAGGGGCTGTCCAGGGCGGTGGCATCACACTAGCCTTTTACAGGAGCTGGGCTGATTGGTCAAAGGAGGTTGGGAAGCGGTGACCTCACAGAGAGTCTATGAGCAGGGGCAGGTAAAGAGGCTGCAGGGTGGGGGAAATGGCTTTGCTGCAGGGAGTCTCCTTCTCAAGGTCTCCCCTTGAGGAGTGAGAGAGAATACAGGGTCACGCCTGTGAGCGCGAGGAGGAGCCTCCTTGGGGTTTTCCCCTTTCCCACTGCTAATTGAGTGAGAAGACAGACGTCCCTGTGGAGCAGAGAAGAGCCTCAGAGAGGTTTCATGTTGTTGTTTCATGTTGTCCTAGGTTTCCTTCATATGGACTGCATGACCAAGTGGAATTGATGGCAAAACATTGCCATTATGCAGTAAAACATCTTTAAGACTCGTCTTCGATGAATCAACGAACAGTCTCCACTCATGTGGACTGTGAACGATGTTGAGGGCTGCCATCACACCCTGGATGTTGTTGCAGGCTACAAGATGGCCTTCCATGAAGAAGAATGGGACAAGATCCTTTTGACGGTCCCGGAGCAGGCTACATGAGGAAATCAGTCCTTTCGTTGGACTTGCTGGTAGAAGAGCCCAGTGATGTTGGAGCTCCCCGAGCGTCAGTGACAAACGCAGCGCTCCAGCAACTGAGCTCTAGGGCTCGCTGCTGAAAGAAAAGCTTCACGAGTGACAAAGGGAAAAGGGAGGTGCTGGTCTTTAGCCAAGGGCAGGGGCCCCACCCTCCAACACAGACCATTTCCCTCGTTGTCTGTCTGTGCTGGGGCAGGAGCAATAACACGGCCTCCTGCTTTTGCTATTTCAGAGAGTCGATTCTGACGGTCTCCTCAAACCCAGGGTGCGAAACAGGCCTCAGAGCTGACTGGGTGTAAACAAGAACTACGCAGCTAGACTGAGCCAGCTGGGAATTCAAATGTGCCCCTTTCCTGGAGAGATGGACTGAGCTGTGAGGGGACTGGAAGCGGAGCTGCCAATGTTTAACTTGCACTCGTTCAGCATCTTTCCTGCGAGTGCCGTCACTGTAGGTTAAATCCTCCAGCCCAGGACTCCCCACCAGCAGTGGGCCCGACAAGATTTCCCTGGGATTGGATTCTGTAGAACAGGGGTGCAGGGAACCAGCAGGTGCATCTGACTCCTTGGTGAGGTTTTGCATGCAAGATTTGTGTGTGAGTCTTTGTGTGTCGGAATCAGTGAGTGTGGCACTCTCAGTGAACCGACAGAGGGCGACGGTGGTCAGAGAGAGACAAAGGAAATATCAAGAGGCACCGATGGGCATAAGGATGATGATTGTGTTGTGTTTCATTCCTTAGATGTGGTGCCACCGCCCGTCCCTTTAGCCTTGTAATTTACCAAGAGTAAAACTAAATATCTGTTGAGATACAAGGGAGTGTGTGTGTCCATTCCTGCTAGCTGCACAGGGGTTTGATGTTGCTGCTTTCAATCCTCCGGCTCTGCCGGGATAAGGAACAATTGAAGCCATCACTGAAGTGAAGGAGGGAGATGATTTTCTGACAGGGAGGGACGGCTCCTCTTAAAGGTGTTTGGCAGGCAGCCTCCTTCCCAGGTCTGTCCCGACAACACCCAGTTGAAAAGGGACCCTTCCCAGCCCTCCTCAGCCCGATGAAAAGGAGCGAGTGAGTGAGTGTTGGGGAGAGCGAGCGACGGAGGGAGTTGGATTGAGTGGGCCGGGACCTCTGCGAAGGGGCGGGATGAGGGTGTTCAGTTTTGTTGGGTCAGAAAGTTGGCAACCCCAGATCCAGGGGAAACAACTCAAAGACCCAACGAGTCTGGCCAGGGGCAGGACATCAGCTTTGAGGGGAGGGGTGGGTGTGGCAGTGACATAACAAAGGCCTTTTGCAGGACCACGGCCTATTGGGCAAAGGTGGTGGGGAGGGGGTTGTTGCATTCTCATGCGGGACGGATAAAGCACAACAACCAATATGATTGCAAGCAGAATCATTTTATTTCTCCAAACACCTTCTTTATATACCTTTATTGCAATTATTACACTATAAACATATTATTACTACACAATACTAATTGGCTCTTAAAACTTTGTACATCCCCTGCAGTCTAATCATTGGTAAGCTGTCATGCTGCATACCTTTCTAATTTATTATCTTGTTTACGACCTTCACTGTGTGAAAAACTAGACAAGGCTGCGCCAAACCGGTTTCAACCATCCTATCTCAACCTTGATTAACCTCGCATTCCTGAAGGCCTTCTATTGTAACTTTCCACATCAGCATATATCAAGCCAGCATAGGGGTGATAGATTCCCACATCTCCCCCCTTTTTCTTAAAAAGAGCCTCAGCAAAGCGCTCCAGGCTGCTTTGTAAAAGGCGCACAACACAGGGAACAAAAATAAAAAGGCAAAACAAAATACCCACCATAATAATTCCCATATGTAAAATCGACACAAGCCAAGAAGGCCAACCAAGGCTACTAAGCCAATCCCAAAAAGGGTTACTATATTGTGTAAATTTATGCATATTATTCTCCAATTGGCGTAACAAAGCATGAATAGACTGAGAATGATCAGACAAATTCATGCAACACATACCATCAAAATCCTCACAACCATGGCCTTGAGCAAGCAATAAAAAATCAACAGCAGCGCGATTCTGTAACACAGCATGTCTAATACTATCAACATCCTGCAAAAGGGCACTGATAATTTCAGAAGTTAAATTAAATTGTTTAATACTCCAACAGGCCAACTTTTCTAAATTTCTCATAGCATAGGCAGCTGTTACCCCAGGGGCCAAAAAGGCAGCAAAAATGGTTGTGGGGGTATCCCAAAATTGAACAGTATCTACACAATCTGGTGTAAAAAACAAAATTTCCCGCTTGAAGCGTGTCTTCAGTGACTGCTGCAGCTGCAGCCGTGAAGGGGCATATAAAGTAAGCCTGCCTATATAACAGGGGCCGCCCACAGGGTAACTGGGAATTCCCTGCCATGCGCGATCACCACAAATTAAAAAATATCCTGCTGGCAAGGCTTTGGGCGTTCCATTATTCCAAATGCCATGTTCCTTTAGCGAAAGACCAAGACTAGCCCCACTGGGCGAACAATAATTCCCATGTACAAAATTAACCAAGGGCGTTACATTATGCATGCCCAAAAATAGGGATAAATTTACATCCCCACCATAATGGGAATAAAGCACAGGCATCCATCCACCAAACTCAAAACAACCCAGGGACATATTCAAAGAATTATACATAACACCAGGAAGGGATCCCAGGAGCTCAAGCTCCTGGGGGGGAAATGCAAGAGACACATTAAGCTGATTAACCAAATGGCTCTGCAGCAAATTCCAAGTCCAGTCGGAGCAGCTATCGCCCGGATCCATACTTGTACCACCCTCGGTATAAAGGGTCCAACATGTGGAATTAAGCTGGGCATATTGCAGCCAAATGGGATTTAAAAAGGTAGCATTACGCACATAACGGGTAAAATCACTTAAACGCAAATAAGGGTAGCCCACTAAGCACGTCCGAAATGGGTCAGAGGGCGTGGCCAATGAAAGACAAAACGCATCTTGGCCCGTCTGATTGGCCCAAGTGACCCAAACATTTTGTCGGGGGTTAACAAAAGGCACACCCATAACAAGGGCATAGGGCCCAAGCCCCATCCATAAAATCAGCAATTTCATCACCAAGCTCATATATAAAAGCAATTAAACAAAATCAAATAAAACAGCTAAAGTTCCGGGGCAGCCGGCGTGCAGTCGTCCTCGGGGAGCTCTGGTTCTGTATTGCTGGTACACGCCCCGCGCGGCTCGTCAGCGTCTCTCTGTTGCTGTATTCGCGGACGCAGCCAAGGACGGACCCACTTCGCCGGTATCCACCTGGGACCTGTATCAGTAACAACACAAGCATAACCCCTTCCCCATGTTAGTAAGTCCACCGGTCCTCTCCATTTCTGTTGTTGATAATCAAACCATTTGACCGGAGGTCGTGGTGTTGTGCCCTTCTCCTCCCCGGCCATACCGCCCACATGTTTCATCACGGGGGGTAATTGGCTATCCATTCCACAATGTAACCAATTAAGCACATAAAGGGCCTTCAATAAACGAGCAGCAGGGGTCTTATCCATAGCATCCGCTTTATCACTATACATTCCCCCTTTTTGTTTTAACAAAAGGTTCTTAAGGGAGGCGTGGGTGCGCTCAATAATGGCTTGGCCAGTAGAATTACCAGGAATACCGGTGGAGTGCTGTATGCCCCAATTCAATAAAAATTGAGCGGTCCGGCGGGAAATATATCCGGCACCATTATCAGTTTTAATAAGAGCAGGAACCCCCATTACAGCAAAGCAGGCTTGCCAATGTTTAATAACATCGCGGGAGGCGGTGGAGGCTAATGCCGTTGCCCAAACAAAGCCAGAAAAGGTATCAATCGTAACATGAAGGTGGTGCAAGGTACCAAATTCGGGGAACTGGGTTATATCCGATTGCCAAATCTGAAGCGAGGATAGACCACGGGGATTCACGCCGGCCGCAATGGGCAAAATATGCTGTTGACAGTCGGGACAGGAGGCCACAATAGCACGGGCATCATTAAGAGAAAGCGCAAATTGACGTGCCAAGGCACGGGCTGATTGATGAAAAAAGTCATGGGAGACCCGTGCTTGAGCAAAGGAGTTCGGAACATGGGCAACGCCAACCAGGTGATCAACCAAGGCATTGCCCTCAGCAAGACCATCATGCAATCCAGAATGGCTCCTGATATGCATAACAAAATAAGAACATTTGCGGGCATTCAATATATGCCAAAGTTGAGAAAGGGCACTCCATAAGGCAGGATTAGCAACACGGCCTAAAAGGGACCGCTCCAAACGGCGGAGCACGCCCACGGCATACAAAGAATCACTAACAATATTCAGGGGGGTATTAGGCCACTTCTCAAAGGCACGAACAATAGCACAAAGTTCCAAAACCTGCAAGGAGCCATCAGCAAGAACAAATTCGTGATGCCAGCGGTCAGCGGCAAACCAAAGCAATCCCGCACGCTGAGCGCCACCGCTGGCATCCGTAAAAACAGTAAGACCAGCAACAGGACGAAATTGTAACATCAAAATCTTCTCCAAAAAAATTGCTGTAGCAAACAAACGATGGGAAGGAAAATGACTACTAAATTGGCCGGCATAATCCAAAGTGGCAAGCACAAAGGGAAAATGAGTAACAAGTAGCTGAGACACGGTAGTATCATTAAAAGGCAAATAAATCGTGTGAGGATCTGTGCCTGCAATTGCTAGCAGGCGCCGTCGGGCTATCTGAATAAGATGAGCAACCGCATCAAGCCGCGTAGTCACAGTTGTGGCATAATGCGAAGGTGGAAAAAGCCATTCAATGCCCACCAGCGGATCTGGAAGGGCTTCATACCATTGAAAAAGTAAGGCCTCCAAAAAAACATCTTTAGAAAGAATCGCTAAAAAAATGGGTAAGTCCGGATAAACACGGCCCGAATAGCGTGTGGCTAGCTTATTCGCAATAGTTTGTAAGGCAGCTTGGTGTTGTTTCTGAAGAGAACGAGGTTCATCCAGAGTCCGACCGCCCTTAAGTAATTGAATTAAGGGCGCGAGGTCCTCATTAGTTATACCACAGAGACCGCGAACCCACTGCAAATCACCAACTAAACGCTGAACATCATGCAAATTATGAATATCCATTCGAATAGTTAAATTCTGCGGTCGTACAATCGAGTCTGTTATTTCCATACCAAGATACCGGTAAGGGGCTTGCTGTTGAATCTTTTCTGGAGCAAGCACCAAACCGGCCTTTTGCAAAACAGAATCTATTTCAATAATAGCTGCCTCCACCGAAAACTGGGCGCTGGTAAATAAAAGATCATCCATATAATGATAAATAATCCAATCAGGGTGTGCCACACGTAAAGGTGCTATAGCCCAAGCAACATAAAATTGACAAATAGTAGGGGAATTCTTCATACCTTGTGGCAAAACAGTCCATTGGTATCGCTGGGCGGGTTCAGCCTTATTAACAGAAGGCACAGAAAAGGCAAACTTCTCCCGATCAGCAGGATGCAAGTCGATGGAAAAAAAACAATCCTTAAGATCAATAACAAGCAGAGGCCAACCATGCGGGAGCATGGTGGGCGTAGGCAACCCGGGTTGGAGGGCGCCCATATCCTTCATTACAGCATTAATAGCCCGCAAATCCTGTAATAAACGCCAACGTCCAGATTTTTTAGGAATAGTAAAAATAGGAGTATTCCAGGGGCTCACCGAGGGCTCAAGATGACCCTTATCCAATTGTTCCTGTACAAGTTCCTGTATATGGGCGAACTTGTCTTTAGGCAGCGGCCACTGAGCAACCCAGACTGGTGTGGATGTGGTCCATTCCAGCCGTAGAATTGGCCGCCCCTCAATGGCCGCTAAAAAAAAGATGAATTCTGTAACACAACACCCCATTGACTTAAGCAATCACGACCCAACAGCCAAATCGGAGCTGGCATCACATAAGGACGGACCTTTGCACTTGTGGCCGTATCCTCCATGTCACTAATAGTAATAAAGTCAGCACTAATGCGAGTCAGCTGAGTCCCTCCTATCCCTTGAACAGGCGTTGCAATCGCCTGCAAGGGCCAGGATTCCGGCCAAAATCGGGAGGGGATTATAGTCACATCAGCTCCTGTGTCCAGTAAGGCTTCATGTATAATTTGTCGCCCATCTGAGCCCTGAAGTCGAACGGTGCGGATGGGCTTATGCGGGCTAACTTCCATGGCAAAGGCAATCTGCGGAGGTCCGGTAGATCCAAACCCTCGGGGCCCCCGGTCAGTCAAGGCTGTCTTAGGCACACACCCCTTAAATGGTATTAACTGAGCAAGACGTGTGCCAGCGGTTATGGTCATAGGTGGGCAGAACGCCCGTACCATTATCCCAATGTTTCCCATATAATCAGAATCAATAAGGCCGGGCAAAACAAAAATACCTTGTTTTGATGTTGAAGATCGGCCGATCAGGAGGGCGCTCAGTCCATATCCCAATGGACCATCAGCACTGGAAGAAAGAACATGTACCTTGTCATCATTCAAAGTTATGCTTGTCGCTGTGGCCAAATCCACTCCGGCACTGCCACAGGTTGCTCCGGTGAGGCGTTCCAAACAACCGGTTTGGTGGTGGTGGGAGGCACTTGTGTCTTCGCGCTCCTCCGAGGGGCGCTCGGAGCCCCGTTTCCCGACAATGGTGTGCCATCCTTTTTAAACTGCGACCGGCATTCAGCCGCGCGGTGTCCAAATTTATCGCATCGATTACACATGCCAGTAAAGGTATTAGATGCTGTATCAGTGGTTTGCTTGCCCCTTCGTGCGGGACAATCCCGCCTTATATGTCCAGATTTCCCGCAAGCAAAACAGGGGCCAGCCGGTCTGGCCGACTCCCTGGCCCCCCGCCCTTGCCCGATTAAAGGTTTCAATGCAACGGCCAGTGCACTGGCTTGTGCCTTAGCGTGAATCATAGCCTTGTCAGTTTCTTCAAACATGGCTGCTCTGTTACACGCCTCAATCATTTCGGTCAGGGACGTAGTCTTTGGCAAAGTGGCCAATATACGGTGACAAGTCGAATTCGCATTCTGAATAGCAAGATCAAGTCCAACCGCGGCCTTGGCCTCCGGCGTCAAATTAGGAGACCTATCAATAGCTTCACGAAGGCGGTCCAAAAAGGTAGGATATGGTTCCGACAGACCCTGTGTAATTTTGACATATGGGGGGGCTAATTTTCCCATCTGGGGTACCTCCTTAAAGGCAGCCAAAGCCAGTCCCTGTGACTGTTGCAAAATCATAGGGTCAAGACGAGCTTGCAAATGTGGATCAGCAAAGCGACCTATTCCCAAAAGCATATCCCTGGAAGCCGTGGTCAATGGGTGGTCGCGGGGCAGGTCCAGGTTTCCCATCAAAGCAATATCTACGCGTCTCGCCCAACTATCCTTCCATAACAACCGTTGAGTAGGTGTAAGAAGCATATCCGCAAATTTTATGGAATCAAACGGGCACATGGCCTGTCCGGTAAACGCTTGCTCAATCAGGGACTGCACATACGGATTGGTTATCCCATAACTCATTATCGATTTCTGAACCTCTCTAATCAGCTTCCAATCTAGCGGGGCCCATGCTCTTTGTTGGGGATGACTAGAGTCTGGCGTAATCACCGGGAAGGCTTCAGGTATAAATTCTCCCTCTATCAATGCATCCTTAACAACCCCTCTCCATCGTCGCACGGGATCTGGTACGTGGGTCCTTCGCCGGGGCGACGGAACCGAGGTATGGCAAGGGATCTCGTCCTCGTCAGAGGAGTAACCAGAGGGTAGAGGAACATGGGAAGCATCAGGACAATCGCGGCAGTCCCATAGTCCACAACGACACGGTGTAGCCAACTTCCCGGGGGCCCCGCGCGGCTGGACTCCGAGTTTCGTAGCCTCAGTCAAAAGATGAGAACGGGAGGCTCCAGGGGCTTTGCCCTCCAAGCGATCCATCGCATCAAGCACCTTCTGTATGTCTTCCCCCTGTCGATACATCTCCTTATAAAAGTCCTCCGACGGGGTAAATATATTACGATCGGGATACGGTTTCACTGCCGGGCGAGGAGAAGCAGCAGCATCCCCCTGGTTCACAGCGTCCATCTGCTCAGGCGGATCAGGAGGGTCGGGAGGCAGCGGAACCAAGCAGGGGGTCGAGCTCAGGAGCGTGAGGAGCCAAAGGTATCACCGTCTCTTCCCCACCAAAAAATTCCTTAGCCCCAACCGGCAACACGGAGGGTATCTCAGTTTTTGGCCGGAATATTTCGCTTATGGCCGCTTGCACCCCCGCCTCAGCCGCAAGGGTCTCTATCATTTTTTTCGTTTTATTCCAGGTCTGGCTCAAAGCAAAAGCCTCCCTGCTACCGTGGGCTACTGATGCCCACAGCTCGGAGCCCAGACGCTCCCAAACAGTTTTATCAAACACAGTACTTGGCTTAACAAAATATCCCCTTCTTTGTCCCCACTGTAACAGTCGGGACAGCGCATCGGGGGGAATCTTCTCCCCCTGTCGCTCCGCGATGCACATTAGAAACTCATGCACAGTCCTTTCCTCAGCTGATGCAGCGGTACCCATAACTTAGCCAGCCGTTTACCTATGAGCTTAATCGCGCCTCTCTCGGACGCCCAGGAGCCGCTATTCCACGGTACCTCCTGCCGGCTGTAATCCCCGCTTTTTCAACTCTCGACGAACGATCCGACTTATTCGAATCGTATCACGTCGGGGTCACCATTTGTTGCATTCTCATGCGGGACGGATAAAGCACAACAACCAATATGATTGCAAGCAGAATCATTTTATTTCTCCAAACACCTTCTTTATATACCTTTATTGCAATTATTACACTATAAACATATTATTACTACACAATATTAATTGGCTCTTAAAACTTTGTACATCCCCTGCAGTCTAATCATTGGTAAGCTGTCATGCTGCGTACCTCTCTAATTTATTATCTTGTTTACGACCTTCACTGTGTGAAAAACTAGACAAGGCTGCGCCAAACCGGTTTCAACCATCCTATCTCAACCTTGATTAACCCCGCATTCCTAAAGGCCTTCTATTGTAACTTTCCACATCACCATATATCAAGCCAGCATAGGGGTGATAGATTCCCACAGGGGGTGACCTCAGAGAGAGAGAGACCCCGACATCAGCCGGGCAGGACAGAGGTGCAGGGCCAGGTCTGTCTCTGAGAGCCCCCAGCTTTGCTGCCGCAAGTCTCCTTCGGGAGGTCTCTCCTCGAGGGCTGAGAGAGAATTCAGATTCATGGATGTGAGCATGAGGAGGAAACACTGGAGTTTTCTCCTTTCCTACCATGGATTGTGCTGAAAAGAAACTTCCCTTTGAGAAGGTAAGAGGCTCAGAGAGGTTTGGAACCTGTTCAGTCTGATCCACCTGGCGCAGGCAGCATTCTAGGCCCAGGAAACACTGGCTTCAGGTGGCAGAATTTGATTTCCTCCCTAGGTTTTGATGGTTGGAATCCCTGGGGACATTGGGGTTTGTCCTTTTTCGTTTCTCTCTTCCTCTTTCCTCCCTCCTTTCCCCTCTTCTCTTGCTTCTTTTTTCCCTTTTCCGAGCTTCCCTCCCTCTACCGAGGAGGGATGTGTGTGGAGTGCGGCAGGGGAGGGGTATTGCTCTCATTGCAGAGGTCCTCACCAAGAGGTGGGGCTGGATCTAGAATTGACCTTACAAAGTCGAATTTGTGTATCCACACTACGGACAGTAATTTGCCTTTGTGAGTCCACACTAACGGGGCAAGCGTCGACATTGGAAGCGGTGCACTGTGGGCAGCTATCCCACAGTTCCCGCAGTCCCCGCTGCCCATTGGAATTCTGGGTCGAGCCCCCAATGCCTGCTGGGGGAAAAAATGTGTCGAGGGTGGTCTTGGGTAACTGTCATAATTCAACTGTCACTCCTGCCCTCCCTCCCTGAAAGCGCCGGCGGGAAATCTGTTCGCGCACTTTTCTGGTCAGTGACAGCACGGACGCCACAGCACTGCAAGCATGGAGCCCGCTGCGATCATCACTGCACTTATGGCCGTTGTCAACTCCTCGCACTGTATCGTCCACCTCTTCCACAGTCAGCTGCTGAGAAATCGGGTGAGGAGGCTCCGGCAGCGCGGTGAGGACATGAAGTCTCAGAGTGGCACAGACCTCTCAGAAAGCACGGGATCCCGCGCCGAGGACATCATGGTAGCAATGGGTCAAGTTCATGCTGTGGAACAGCGATTCTGGGCCCGGGAAACAAGCACGGACTGGTGGGACCGCATAGTGCTGCAGGTCTGGGATGAATCACAGTGGCTGCGAAACTTTCGCATGCGTAAGGGCACTTTCCTTGAACTGTGTGACTTGCCCTGCCCTGAAGCGCAAGGACACCCGGATGCGAGCAGCCCTCACTGTGCAGAAGCGAGTGGCCATAGCCCTCTGGAAACTTGCAACACCAGACAGCTACTGGTCAGTAGTGAACCACTTTGGTGTGGGCAAAGCTACCGGGGGGGTTGCTGTGATGCAAGTAGCCCACGCAATCGCTGAGCTACTGCTCTGAAAGCTAGTGACCCTGGGAAACGTCCAGGTCGTCATAGATGGTTTTGCCGCGATGGGATTCCCAAACTGCGGTGGGGCTATAGATGGAACTCACATCCCTATCCTGGGACTGGCCCACCAGGCCAGCCAGTATATTAACCGAAAGGGCTACTTTTTAATGGTGCTGCAAGCACTGGTGGACCATAGGGGACGTTTGACCAACATCAACGTCGGATGGCCGGGCAAGGTTCATGACGTGCGTGTTTTTAGGAACTCTGGTCTGTTTAGACGCCTGCAGGAAGGTACTTTCTTCCCGGACCACAAAATAACTGTTGGGGATGTGCAGATGCCTGCAGTGATCCTCGGGGATCCAGCCTACCCGCTAATGCCCTGGCTCATGAAGCCCTATACAGGCACCATGGACAGTGACAAGGAACTCTTCAACTACCGGCTGAGCAAGTGCAGAATGGTGGTGGAGTGTGCTTTCGGACGTCTCAACGGGAGATGGAGGAGCTTACTGACTCGCTCGGATCTCAGCGAAACCAATATCCCCATTGTTATTGCAGCTTGCTGTGTGCTCCACAATCTCTGTGAGAGCAAGGGGGAGACCTTTATGGCGGGATGGGAGGTTAAGGCAAATCGCCTGGCTGCTGATTACGCTCAGCCAGACAGCCGTGCGATTAGAAGAGCCCAGCGGGAAGCGCTGTGCATCCGGGAGGCTTTGAAAGCTAGGTTCCTCAGTGAGCGGGGTAACCTCTGACTGTTACTTTTGTTTACAGAGAAGCTGAACCTGCCCCTGTTTCTTTACCAAGTTACTGTTGACTCTCCTCTGCAGTTACATACCCCGTTCACCCCGTTTCCCCCCTTCCAACACACGTGTAAAAATAAAATCCATGTTTCATTGTTACTTAACAACTTTTTCTTTATTAATGACTTTGCATTAAAGGGTTGAAACTGGGACGCAGACTGTGCTGGGTAGGGTGTGTAGTGATGTAAAGACCATTTCTAAACTCGAGGAATGACAGGCTCCTGCTCCTAGAGCGGTCCGCAGTGCCGGACTGGTTGTTTCAACGGCGCCTGCCATCCCTCCTCTTTGGGACTCTGTGTGCGGGGGCTATGTGACCTTGCGGCGGGGGAGGACGGTTACAGATTCCCCTGCTGCGTGGCTCTGTGGTCCAGGACAAGGACCGCTGCATAAGATCTGTAACCACCCTTCCTCGCTACCAAGTCACGTACCCCCCACCCACACAGAACATGGAAACCACCTCCCATACCGACCAGGGTACCTACTGACTGCACTGTGTGTGTGACCTGCTGCTGATCCTGCCCCCGTGTCTGTACCCTGGTAAAGGTGACTGTCCTATGCAATTACCAACCCCCTTCCCCCCACCCCCCCCTTCAATCACAGTCTTCTGTACAAAAACATGATGGAAACAGTAATTAACAGCAAAGTATTTTTAATAATCAACTAAACAGTTAGGGGATGAAACTGGGACTGGGGCTTGGGTGAGTCAGGAAGGGAAGGACTTCTCAAAATTTAGGGAATGAGAGCTTTTGGGTAATTGAGCACTCTGCTGGAGTGGAGTGACAGTTTTCACGGCCCCTGGCGCCCCTCCTTCTTGTTATTTTGGGTGAGGGGGGTATGGGACTTTGTGGCGGGGGAGGGCGGTTGCAGATACACTGCAGGGGGGCTCTGTCCTCCTGCCTGCGGTCCTGCAGAACATCCACAAGGCGCCGGAGCGTGTCCGTTTGCTCCCTCATTAGTCCAAGCAGCGTTTGAGTCGCCTGCTTGTCTTCCTCACGCCACCTTTCCTCCCGTTCGCTGTGTGAGCGCTGGTACTGAGAGAGGGTCTCCCTCCACTGGCTCTGCTGGGCTGCCTCGTCTCGGGAGCAGCCCATAAGTTCAGCGAACATCTCGTCCCGTGTCTTTTTCTTTCGCCGCCTAATCTGTGCCAGCCTCTGTGAGGGGGATGCTGGTGCAGGTCTGGAGACAGTCGAAGCTGTGTGATGGGAAAAAGGGAGTGAATTCCTTGCAAAGATACATTTTTGTGAACAATGAACACAGTCTAGTCTGTGTCTGTGAACAAGACCATACACAGCACCTATCTCATGTGCACTCCTGCTGCAGGCAATCCGGAAAGCATAAACTCGGCCCCTGTTCCACCCCCTCGCTGTCTCCCCCGACCCTTGGAATTCTGGGTTGAGATCCAAGTGCCTGATGGGGCAAAAATCATTGTCGCGGGTGGTTCTGGGTAAGTGTCGTCAGTCATTTCTTCCTCCCGGAAAGCAACGGCAGACAATCATTTTATGCTCTTTTTCCCTGGATTACCCTGGCAGACGCCATAGCGTGGCAACCATGGAGCCTGTTTTGCCTTTTGTCACTGTCACCGTATGTGTACTAGATGCCGCGGACAGAGGCGATTCAGCAGCGCTACACAGTAGCATTCATTTGCTTTTGCATGAGAGCAGAGATGGTTATCAGCCGTTCTGTACCGTCTACCATGCCATTGTAAATTGGCAATGAGATGACGGTTACCAGTCCTACTGCACTATACCTTCTGCTGCTGTCATAGGTGCCCCTGGCCGAGATCAGCCAGGGGCGCAAAAGACAAAACTGGGAATGACTCCCCGAGTCAATCCCTCCTTTATGGTATCTAAAAATAGAATCAGTCCTGCCTAGAATATGGGGCAAGTGTACTAGAGATCCAGTGTATCAGAGAACTAGAGAGCACAGCCACTCTGTGTCAGATCCTGCAGGAATGATGAGCTGCATGCCATTCACAGGGGGTGCTCCTGCAACAACCCCACCTGCTGCTTCCCTCCCTCCCCAGCCTTCCTGGGCTACCATTGCAGTGTCCCCCCATTTGTGTGCTGAAGTAATAAAGAATGCAGGAATAAGAAACAGTGACTTGTTAGTGAAATGAAATGAGGAGAAGGCAGCCTCCAGCTGCTATGATAGTCCAGACAGGACATCAAGCAGGGTGGGGGAGAGGAGCCCAGCATCCTGCTGCTATGATAGTCCAGGCAGTACAGAATCTTTTCTTTACACATGAAGGGTGGGGGCTGATGGAGCTCAGCCCCCTGTTGCTATGATGAAGACGGTTACCAACCGTTCTGTACCATCTACTGAGAAGCAGTAGTACTCATGGGCTGATGATGAGGACGGATAGCAGTCCTATTGCACTACACCATCTGCCACAAGGCTGATGATGACGACAGATATCAGCCATATTGCACCATCAGCCACCAAGGGGGGGGGGGAGGATGCTACAGTACAGTGCCGCAGCATCGCGTCTACCAGCAGCATTCAGTACACATAGGGTGACATTTAAAAGCGTCAAGAGACGATTTTTTTCCCTTTTCCTTCTGGGGGTGGGGGTACATTGACGAGCTATGCTCTGAACCACCGTGGACAATGTGTTTGACCCTACAGGTATTGGGAGCTCAGCCAAGAATGCAAATGCTTTTCGGAGACTGCAGGAACTGTGGGATAGCTTGCGTCCTCAGTCCCCCCTCCCTCCCTCCATGAGCGTCCATTTGATTCTTTGGCTTTCCGTTACGCTTGTCACGCAGCAGCGTGCTGAGTCTCTGCTATGGCGTCTGTCTGGAGATTTTTTAAAAATACTTTGGACCAGGCCTAACATTACACTAATTCATAGAATCATAGAATCATAGAACTTAAGATCAGAAGGGACCATTATGATCATCTAGTCTGACCTCCCGCAAGATGCAGGCCACAAAAGCTGACCCACCCACTCCTGAAATAATTCTCTCCCTTGACTCAGCTGTTGAAGTCCCAAAATCCTGATTTAAAGACTTCAAGTAGCAGATAATCCTCCAGCAAGCGACCCCGGCCCCATGCTGCGGAGGAAGACGAAAAACCTCCAGGGCCACTGCCAATCTACCCTGGAGGAAAATTCCTTCCCGACCCCAAATATGGTGATCAGCTGAACCCCGAGCATGCGGGCAAGACTCTCCAGCCAGACACTCAGGAAAAAGACTTTCAATATCCCAACATTGACCCTCAGTACTAATTACCAGTGGTCACACGTTATTGACCTATTGACTAAATCACGTTCTCCTATCAAACCATTCCCTCCATAAACTTATCAAGCTTAATCTTAAAACCAGAGAGGTCCTTCGCCCCCACTGTTTCCCTCGGTAGGCTGTTCCAGAATTTCACTCCCCTGATGGTTAGAAACCTTCATCTAATTTCAAGCCTAAACTTCCCGACTGCCAATTTATATCCATTTGTTCTCGTGTCCACATTAGTACTGAGCTGAAATAATTCCTCTCCCTCCCTGGTATTTATCCCTCTGATATATTTAAAGAGAGCAATCATATCTCCTCTCAACCTTCTTTTGGTTAAGGAAAACAAACTGAGCTCCTCAAGTCTCCTTTCATACGACAGGCTTTCCATTCCTCGGATCATTCTAGTGGCCCTTCTTTGTACCCGTTCCAGTTTGAATTCATCCTTCTTAAACATGGGAGACCAAAACTGAACACAGTACTCCAAATGAGGTCTCACCAACGCCTTGTATAACGGGACTAGCACCTCCTTATCTCTACTAGAAATACCTCACCTAATGCATCCCAAGACCGCATTAGCTTTTTTAACGGCCACATCACATTGCCGACTCATAGTCATCCTGCGATCAACCAGGACTCCGAGGTCCTTCTCCTCTTCCGTTACTTCCAACTGGTGCGTCCCCAGCTTATAACGAAAATTCCTGTTAGTCATCCCTAAATGCATAACCTTACACTTCTCACTATTGAATTTCATCCTATTACTAATACTCCAGTTTACAAGGTCATCCAAATCTCCCTGGAGGATATCCCGATCCTTCTCCGAATTGGCAATACCTCCCAACTTCGTGTCATCCGCAAACTTTATCAGCCCACTCCTACTTTTGGTTCCAAGGTCAGTGATAAATAGATTGAATAAGATCGGACCCAAAACCGAACCTTGAGGAACTCCACTGGTAACCTCCCTCCAACCCGACAGATCACCTTTCAATACGACCCGCTGCAGTCTCCCCTTTAACCAGTTCCTTATCCACCTCTGGATTTTCATTTCGATCCCCATCTTTTCCAATTTAACCAGTAATTCTTCATGCGGTACCGTATCAAATGCCTTACTGAAATCAAGATATATTAGATCCACCGCATTTCCCTTGTCTAAAAAATCTGTTACTTTATCAAAGAAGATCAGGTTGGTTTGGCACGATCTACCTTTCGTAAAACCATGTTGTAATTTGTCCCAATTGCCATTGACCTCAAGGTCCGTAACTACTCTCTCCTTTAATATTTTTTCCATGACTTTACATACTACAGATGTTAAACTAACAGGCCTGTAGTTACCCGGGTCACTTTTTTTCCCCCTTCTTGAAAATAGGAACTATATTAGCTAATCTCCAGTCAGACGGTACAACCCCCGAGTTTAGAGATTCATTAAAAATTATCGCTAACAGGCTTGCAATTTCACTCGCCAATTCCTTTAATATTCTAGGATGAAGATTATCCGGGCCGCCTGATTTACTACCGTTAAACTGTTCAAGTTTGGCTTCTACCTCGGATACTGTAATTTCCAACCCCGCACCTTCATTCCCATCAGTCACTCTGCCACTATTCCTAAACCCTTCATTAGCCTCATTAAAGACCAAGGCAAAATATTTGTTTAGATACTGTGCCATGCCTAGATTATCCTTAATCTCCACTCCGTTTACAGTTTTAAGCGGTCCCACTTCTTCTTTCTTGCTTTCTTCCTATTTATATGGCTAAAAAACCTTTTACTATTGGTTTTAATTCCCTTCGCAAGGTCCATCTCTACCCGGCCTTTCTCACTGCATCCCTTCACCCTCTGACCTCAATAAGGTAGGTTTCTTTGCTGATCCCTCCCATCTTCCACTCCTTGTACGCGTTCTGTTTTTTCTTAATCACCCCTCTGAGACGCTTGCTCATCCAGCTCGGTCTAAAACTGCTACCTAAGGACCGTTTTCCCTTTCTCGGGATACAGGCCTCTGACAGCTCCTGCAACTTCAACCTGAAATAATCCCAGGCGTCTTCCGCCTTTAGATCCCTAAATATGTTAGTCCAATCCACTTCCCTAACTAGTCGTCTTAATTTAGTAAAGTTAGCCCTTTTGAAATCGTAAACCTTAGTCTCAGATGCAATTTTGTTTATCCTTCCATTTATTTTGAACTGAATTAGCTCATGATCACTCGAGCCAAGGTTGTCCCCTACAACCATTTCCTCAACAAGGTCCTCACTACTCACCAAAACCAAATCTAAAATGGCATCCCCCCTCGTCGGTTCAGCTACTACTTGATGAAGGAATTCATCAGCTATCACGTCTAGGAAAAGCTGAGCCCTATTATTATTACTAGCATTTGTTCCCCAATCTATATCTGGGAAGTTAAAGTCTCCCATGATCATACAGTTCCTATTAGTATTTAACTCCTTAAAAACATTAAAGAGTTCTCTATCCATATCCAGGCTAGATCCCGGCGGTCTATAGCACACCCCAATCACTATCCCAGGGGAGGCTCTAGTAGTTTTCTTCCCTAATGTGACCATTGCCCAAACAGACTCCATATTATCCATTCCATTACTAGTTATTTCATTACATTTCACCTCATTATTGACATACAATGCTACTCCCCCACCTTTACCTTTGTTTCGGTCTTTCCTAAACAGCACATACCCTTCCATACCTGTACTCCAGTCATGACTAGCGTTCCACCATGTTTCGGTTATTCCTACGATATCCGGTTTCAATTCTCAGACCAGGAGCTCCAATTCCTCCATTTTGTTACCTAGGCTTCTCGCATTGGTGAACAAACATCCTAATTTTTGCTGTTTGGCCTCTCTTACCTTTGTTACCCAGTTTGGTAGGGACACAGTACCACCAGTATGACCTATTGGTCTAGTATCCATCCCCCCCCTCTTCCTGTTGTCCAAACCCCTCCCTCTGGCTATATCCGTTCTTATCCTGCTGTCCTCCCTCTCAATGTTTAAATTTGGCGTGGAGAGTGCCTGGACATCTCCCAACCGTCTCCCCTCAATTCCTAGTTTAAAGCTCTTTTGATCAGATGAGCCAGCCTCCCTCCTAGAAGTCTATTTCCTTCCCTACTCAGGTGGAGCCCATCCCGTGAGAAGAGTTCTCTGTCTCCGAAAGCCTCCCAGTGCCCATACATCCCAAAGCTCTCCTTATAGCACCACTCCCTGAGCCAACTATTTACCATCACAATCCTGTCACCCCTTTGTCGCCCTTCCCTAGGGACAGGTAGAATCCCACTGAAGATCACCTGAGCCTCAATTTCCTTGAGCGTCTTACCCAGCCTGGCATAGTCTCCCTTGATCCTCTCTAGCGAGAATCTAGCCGTGTCATTCGTTCCTACATGAAGGATGATCAATGGGTTCTTACCTGCTCCTTTTAGGATCCTTTTCAACTGCAGGTCCACATCCCGTATTTTAGCACCCGGTAGACAGCACACCCTTCTGTTCTCTGGATCGGCCCTGGTCACAGGCCTGTCCAACCTTCTCAGTATGGAATCCCCAATCACTTAGACCTGCCTTTGCCTGGTGACAGTGCGGTCTGCTAACCTATCCCCCGTTCCCCCTGATTGCAAGCTCCTTCCATTCCTATCCTCCCTTGTAGTCCCCCTTAAGCCATCCTGCATCCTCCCGGGGCCCAAAGTCGGTGCTGTCACCATCGACTCCTCCCCTCTTTCTATCGGACTAGCCGCTCTTCTCTTCTTCCTTGGTCTCCCACCGTCAGCTACCACCTGCTGTACCCCTTCCTCATTCTCCAAACCTTCAAACCTGTTCCTTAGCTCTATTTCTCCCTCACTGGCTCTCCTTTTCCTCGGCCTGCTTCTCACAGTCACATGCTTCCACTGCCCATGTTCCCCATCCAGCATTCCCCCCTCACAGGCCTTAGCCCCTGCTTCCCCCTGTACCCCTGAGCATTCCCCTTCAGCCACAGCTTGCCTTTGCTCCATCAGCTGCTCAAACCCCCTTCTAAACTCTACCAGGGTTTCTACCTGCATCTCTAGACCTACGATCTTTTCTTCCAGCAGCTCTATTAGGCGGCACTTCATGCATACATACCTCTGTTCCGGTGCCCCCACTAGGACCATGTACATTCCGCAGCTGCCGCATGCAGTCATCCTCGTTGTATCCTCTGCTGCTTGGCTCATGGCTGCTGTTGTCTCTGCCTCTATCAGCCTTCTCACCTGGGGAACACAGCACCGCGCCCCCTGCCCCTTCTGACTCCCCCTGTAAACTAACTCCCACTCAAACTAGCCTGTTAGCAGCCCTGTTCGCCGGCTCCTGTGCCGCTGCCTGGCTGGGCGGCCGCTTTTATAGGCCCCCTCCTCAGCCTAGCTCCGCCCCCTACTCAGGGCTCGGCTGCCCGCTCAGCAGTCTGACCCTACGGATAGATAAGTGGGGTTAAATCAGTTCTCAGCCTGAGTCCTTTGCTCTTAATCCTGAGGATATTGTCCCACCATGGGGCCATTTCCCGCCTCTCTTTCCTAGGGAAGAACAATTTTCCTTGCACAGACACAGGAACAGCAAGATCCTTCTCTGTCCCTTGTGCAAAGCAGGGGGCCAAATTCCATGGAAACAATGGACAAGCAAGGGCCCTGGGCACATCCAGCCCTGGCCGTGAGATGTTCCCTCCCCTCTTTCTTTATGCCCCTGTTGTTATTTCATGGATTGTCTGGGATGGGGAAAAAGCTGAGTTCACTCCAGGAGGAGGGGGAAAGAACCCTGAAAGTCTCAGGACCCAACTCCTGCTACCAGGATCACTGAGGTGCTGGGAATCGGATTGTGTGAATTGTCCGATAAGGTGGGGAATGAGGTGGGGAATGAATAAGGTGGGGAATGGGGAATAAGGTGGGGAATGAATAACAATTTACAAGATCCACCTCATTAATCACTGACACAGGCTAATCCTGCCGCAGATAGAAGGGAAACTGGGAGTGATTCTTTGCTGTGCAGCCATGGAAACAGTGACCCAATTGCACCGCAGTGAACGTGCTGGGGAAAGCTGGACTTTACAGGCAGGTGGAAAGAGCAGATCCTAGAAACACCTGGAGCTTCCCACACCACTGCTACCACCAGGGTCAGGTGTTGAGCAACTCACAGCGCCCCTCCCCTCCCATTACCTTCCAGCAGGGGGTGGCAGCACCCCCCACCCAAAGCAGGGGAGAGGGCTGAGTGTATCTCTGCACCCTGAGTCCAAGGCACCCACTCTCTCTGCCCCACACATCGAATCTGGCCCTGCTGAAAAGTGACCCCCAAGAACCAGCAGCCTCCAGGATAGCAGATCTGGCCTCAGAGCAGGGAATGTGTCCCTCATGCTGCTCTTAGGCCACTGGATACTCTGGAAACAGGAGGGCTCTGAGTGTAACCTATAGCCCACATCATCTGTCTGGGGATGTAGCTCAGTGGTAGAGCACATGCTTTGCATGTATGCGGTCCTGGGTTCAATTCCCAGCATATCTAGGTTCCCTTCACCCTGCTGCTTTGCTCATGCCCAGAAGGGATGTGACCCTGCAGGAGTTTCAATCCTGCTCAGTGAGGGGTAAGTGCCAATTGCATGTAAGGTCTGGGTGGGGTTTCTGCTCTTAAGACTCCTCTGTACATTTAAGATTCCCACCAGTTGTGCTGCTTGGGACAAGGGTAGATGAAAAGGGAGAATCCTCCACCACTGGAGGGAAAGGTCCCATATGCAAAGACTAGACTTATTTTTTGTCTGGGCCCAATCTTTTCACCTGGTACAGCCCTTGTTCCAGCTCACGTGGTAGCTAGGGGATGTCTCATGACTGCAGCCATGTTTGTTCAGTTCCACCCCCTTATACAGCTTTGGCACAAGGCAGGAATTTTTTGTCTCTCTCCTGAGGAAGAGCCCCAGGTTTAAGGTGGATTCCTGTACCAGGTGACATGGTCACATGTCCTGTGAGACCCCCCCCAAGCCTTCATTCTTCCTAGCCTGACTCACAGATGGTGCAGGACAGAGCCATCTCCAGTCAGTTGTCCTGGTTAATGGGAGCCATCAAAAGTCCAAACCACGATTAATGGCCCACACTTTGCATCATTACAACAGGACCTCAGAGTTATAGTTCATATTTCTAGTTTCAGATCCAAGAATGATCGGTTCATACAAATAGGATGAACACACACAGTAGATTATAAGCTTTGTAATGATACCTTACAAGAGACCTTTTGCATGAAGCATAGTCCAGTCACTTTATATTCACACTCATTAGCATATTTTCATAAAATCACACGGAGTGCAACGTCACAGCAGGGAAAGGGTTTTACTGCGGCACCTGGAAGCAGTCAAGTTTCATGTTCTGGCTGTGGTATGAGTTCCTCCAGCTTTCTCGTAAGCACACATGTACCTTAGCGGGTGCTCTCGATACAGGAATGGCCCCGACACGGTAAAGTGATGGGGATTGCATTTTCCTTTTTTATTTCTGTATTTCCAATGACATTTCTGTTTGTGATTTTGTTTTGCTTCGTATATCTGTGTTTTCTCCTGGATTTGATAGCTAACTTAAAAAAGAATAAGGCCTCAGGGCGCCGGATGGAGGAGCAGGCTGGGGCTAGGACTGCTAAGAGAGCGAGAGTAGCAGGTTTTCTGTATTGTTTCCTGCCCACATTTTCATGACTAGTTTCTCTGCTGCATGAAATTTGCTTTTGTTAAATGTGAGCCTGGCTAGCTCAGTTGGTAGAGCATCAGACTTTTAATCTGAGAGTCCAGGGTTCAAGTCCCTGGGCAGGTGAAGAAGGAACAGTTTCCCCTCAAAAGGGAAAACAGAATCTCTCCAGGATGTTATTTGACATCACTTCTTTTCACTAGGAAGGGCCACATACTGCCTGGGACTGAAGGGGCAACTTCCTCACATGCCTATTGGCCTCTCAGTCTGGATTAAGAAAGGCCTCTGGGAGCTGCAGCAAACTGCTGCATGACAACTTGGTGAGTAAATGCAGGGCTGCCCCCACAGAGTCATCCTCAGCAGAGGTCTGGGGGTTCCCTATTGGCCCCATGGTGTACGGGCCAGCACTGGGGACTTTGAATCCTGCAATCTGAGTTGAAGTCTCGGTGGGATCTGAGGACAATTCCTTGTGCCCCCTGTGCCACAAACCCTGCTGGGTCTTCCAAGGCTCTATCTTGCTTTCTCAAATGCCATGAAAGCCTGTCTTTTGCCCACTAGCTGTTGTGACTTGAGCACAAGAGGGGACGTTTGATCCAGAAGCCTGGCCGTGCCTGGAGTCCTGTAGGTAGGGATGCGAGCTCCATTTCCTCTGAGTCCTGAAGCTGGGCTACAGCCTGGCCTAGGAGGCAGCCCTATTGGTTGACCTACTGGCCCAAAGTCACTTGGGCAGTGTTGGTGTTCCCCAGGGATGCTGAAGGGCCTAAGGGAGGGAGGCTCAATACTCCCCCCTATCAGTCAGGGCGGAAGAGGAGGGCTGCAAGAGTGGGCAGGTTGGTGGCTGGGCCTTCTAGCGTTCGGTTGGGGACATGGTGGGGAACGCAAACTGGGAGAAATGGTTGCTGGCCTGTGAGGAATGGTTTGGCCGGTGGCGTAAGTGGACCTTGTCATTACCTACAAGGTTGTCATGCTCAAGACCCATCTGTGGGGAATTTCCTCAGCCAGGTATTTCCCTCTGCTCCACGAGTGCTGCTGAGACCGAACACATAAGAACATAAGAAAGGCCGTACCGGGTCAGACCAAAGGTCCATCTAGCCCAGTATCTGTCTACCGACAGTGGCCAATGCCAGGTGCCCCAGAGGGAGTGAACCTAACAGGCAATGATCAAGTGATCTCTCTCCTGCCATCCATCTCCATCCTCTGACGAACAGAGGCTAGGGACACCATTCTTACCCATCCTGGCTAATAGCCATTTATGGACTTAGCCACCATGAATTTATCCAGTCCCCTTTTAAACATTGTTATAGTCCTAGCCTTCACAACCTCCTAAGGTAAGGAGTTCCACAAGTTGACTGTGCGCTGCGTGAAGAAGAACTTCCTTTTATTTGTTTTAAACCTGCTGCCTATTAATTTCATTTGGTGACCCCTAGTTCTTGTATTATGGGAATAAGTAAATAACTTTTCCTTATCCACTTTCTCAACATCACTCATGATTTTATATACCTCTATCGTGTCCCCCCTTAGTCTTCTCTTTTCCAAGCTGAAGAGTCCTAGCCTCTTTAATCTTTCCTCGTATGGGACCCTCTCTAAACCCCTAATCATTTTAGTTGCTCTTTTCTGAACCTTTTCTAGTGCTAGAATATCTTTTTTGAGGTGAGGAGACCACATCTGTACACAGTATTCGAGATGTGGGCGTACCATGGATTTATATAAGGGCAATAATATATTCTCAGTCTTATTCTCTATCCCCTTTTTAATGATTCCTAACATCCTGTTTGCTTTTTTGACCGCCTCTGCACACTGCGTGGACATCTTTAGAGAACTATCCACGATGACGCCAAGATCTTTTTCCTGACTCGTTGTAGCTAAATTAGCCCCCATCATGTTGTATGTATAGTTGGGGTTATTTTTTCCAATGTGCATTACTTTACATTTATCCACATTAAATGGCCTTCCACTTCTTGTGCGGCAATAGGACGTCCCTACCTAGTCAGGAGAAGTGCGGCTTTTCTGCCGTATTAGAAGAGGGGTTGGGCTTGGTGGGCTTTGAAGACTTTTATAGCTCTACTGTTTTGTTTTTCAATTTTCAGTGAGTGGCTGAGCTGGAGGGCAGGTCAGGCCTGAGGGGAATGATGGGGCAACCGCACAGAACGCAACTGACTCTTCCGATATGGAAGTATTTTTTTTATCCCACTTTGTGCAGCACCGGGTATGGGATGGCCGATGGTGGGGGAAGGGGGAGCCCCCCCCCTAGTGTTCTTCTACTCCCACCTTACACCCTACATGATTTTCAGTGGGTGGCTAGGTGGAAGGTGCTTGCAGGATGGCTTCATCCGCAACAGTGGCTGCCCTCACAGCAGCGGCGGCCACAGCAGCGAGGCCCCCTGCTTTGGCTCAATCTGAACAGAGGTCAATGTACCACTGGGTGAGACAGGCCAATTTTAGGGAGCATCCTCTGAAGGTGAGCAACTGTCCCCAGAACTTACTGACAGGAGCTTTAAAGTATTTGCAAGTGTGCATGACCAGCATGTGCAGAGCAAAGGCTGCCCAGGGGCACTGTGTCAGGCTCTGGCACCGCTTGAGACAATGGACCATCTTCAGCCACCAGGTAACCCAGGATCTGAGACAGGAATGGGGTAAGGAAGCAAGTCAAACTGAGCAAGGCAGGCAAAAATTCATCTCGCCTTCATGGGCGCTTGCAATGATGCTCTTTTTGTGTGCCAGGGCTGACAAAAACTTCCCAGACAGAGAAGCAGCAGGCCCAAAAAAGTGCTATTCAGGTGCTGACTTAGCTCTTTATGCTATTATGTGCCAGCAATGCCCCTCTGCCAGGTACATTGGCCAAACCAGACAGTCTCTACGTAAAATAATAAACGGACACAAATCAGACATCGAGAATTATAACATTCAAAAACCAGTCAGAGAACACTTCAACCTCCCTGGTCACTTGATTACAGACCTAAAAGTTGCAATATTACAACAAAAAACCTTCAACAACAGACTCCAATGAGAGACTGCTGATTTGGAATTAATTTGCAACGTGGACACCATTAAATTAGGCTTGAATAAAGACTGGGAGTGGATGGGTCATTACACAAAGTCAAACTATTTCCCCATGTTTATTTGTCCCCCTACTGTTACTCACACCTTCCTGTCAACTGTTGGAAATGGGCCATCCCGATTATCACTACAAAAGGTTTTTTTCTCCTGCTGATAATAGCTCACCCTCATTCTAGTGTGTATGGCAACACCCATTTTTTCATGTTCTCTGTATATCTATATATCTATATCTTCCTGCTGTATTTTCCACTGCAGGCATCCGAGGAAGTTGGTTTTAGCCCATGAAAGCTTATGCTCAAATAATTTGTTAGTCTCTAAGGCACCACAAGTGCTCCTTGTTCTTTTCGCAGATAAATGAATGGAGGTTAAGTCCATGAATGGCTATTAGCCAGGAGGGGTAAGGAATGGTGTCCCTAGTCTCTGTTTGTCAGAGGGTGGAGATGGATGGCAGGAGAGAGATCACTTGATCGTTACCTGTTAGGTTCAGTCCCTCTGGGGCACCTGGCATTGGCCACTGTTGGCAGATAGGATGCGGGGTTGGATGGACCTTTGGTCTGACCCAGGATGGCCATTCTTATGGTCTTATAAAGGGAGGGGCAAAGCCTTGTGGCAAAGTTTCTGTGGTGTAGGGGTTATCATGTTTTCCTAACACGCAAAAGGTCCCTGGTTTGAAACCAGGCAGAAACATGGTGGTTTATTCCCAGCTCCTACTAGCCTGTCCCTGCTGTTGTAGGAGCAGCAGTGATTTCTATGCTCAAAAGGTCTCTTATACTTCCCCTGCTCCCACTTTTGTCTCCTCTCCCTCTCTGAATGCCTGTGAAGTGGCTTTTCCCCTCCCGCTCCCTCCTGGAATGCTCATGGGATGAATGGGCTGGTTGAAGAGCAGAAGAGCTCCCAGGTAGACATGGTGTCTGGGACTCTAATTAGGCAGCACTCACACACCCAGAGCATGGACACTGCCCAAGGTGGAGTGTGACCAACCAGATGCAGCCAAGTCATCTCTAGTTGCAGGCCATGAGCTGCAGGCCCTTAAAAGGGGAAGGGGCCCTGTGCTCAGGAGAGCACTCACAAGCTTGTACCTCCAGTGAAGGCCCTTTGCCCGGAGCGCCTGGCCAGTGGTTCTCTGCGTTGTATTTCATTGTGCCTCAGGAAGACTTACCTTCATCGCACCGTCCATAGCTGCGCTGTGGGACACTTACCTTGCAGAATCCTGACATCTCCAGCGCTGTGCCTGTCCTGGGAGCGTGAGTATGCGAGTGCGAGTGTGACTCCCCCCCGCCCTGCTTATTTTGAGCTTAACTGTCAGTATAATAAACGTGCTACTTTCTGCCAAACTCTGGTGGGTCATTAGTCCTCCCTTTGCTTACTGGCTGGTCCAATTTTGGGTAACACCTGCGATAACCCCAACCCCTGCATGTCAGAGGGTGGTGAAATGAGCTGAGGAAAAAGCCTTGGCATCAGCAGGGGAAAGCTAGAGGATCTTGGCCAGTCACCTTTTGAAGCCTTGTGGCTTGGCTTCCTCTGCCCTTGGATGTTGGCCTATGGCGGCCGGCTCTTCTGCGTGACTTGGCCAATGGGCGCTGCGGAGTCGGTACTCGGGGCAGGGGCAATGAATGGAGACACTCCCCCTACCCCAGGGGATGCTGGGACATGCCGGCCATTTCTGGGAGTGGCACAGAGGGACGGAGGCAGAGTGGGCAGGGAGCCACCTCAGTGCTGCTGGCACATCTCTGCACACCCATGGGGGGAGGGGAGCAGAGGGCCTCCATGTGCTGCCTGGGGTAGGGGCAGTGCTCAGAGCTGCCTCCCCTCCCGGGTCTATTACAGGAGTGGGTGGGTGGGGTCTTTTGGCCTGCAAGGTGCAGCAGGTCGGACTAGATGATCACACTGGTCCCTTCTGACCTTAAAGGCTCTGAGTCTAAAAGGGAGAGGGAAGTAAAGGACATTTTTTTCAAGAAGTTAACCAAACATTGTAATGCCAGGATAACTCCAACAGCTCATTGTATAGTCCCACCCCTTTCTTCTTTCATTGTGTGCTGAGTGACCCGCAGCACATGGATTCTGTCATTCCATTGATAAAGTGATACAACATGACTGAAATTAAACCAGCTCCCAAAGGAGAGAATATCACATCCTTGTATTGGCTGGGAATTAAACCCACGTCAACTGTTTAGAAGGCAGCTATGCTCACCACTATACCACCAATGCATCTGGCAAAAGTGTCCCTTATGCTTGCCCAATGAGGCTAGACCAGCATTGAGGCGCTTTTCTGCCTGTTAAAATGTACTGGATGCTCATCACTTAAAAAAAAAACCTCCATCTTCACCTGGGTTTGAATCATCGGCCTTTCAATTAGCCACCAAAGTTGTTAATCACAGGGTATGTCTACACTACGGGATTATTCCGATTTTACAGAAACTGTTTTTTGGAAACAGATTGTATAAAGTCGAGTGCACACGGCGACACAATAAACACATTAATTCGGCAGTTTGCGTCCATGTACCGAGGCTAGCGTCAATTTCCAGAGCGTTGCACTATGGGTAGCTATGCCATAGCTATCCCATAGTTCCCGCAGTCTCCCCCGCCCATTGGAATTCTTGGTTGAGATCCCAATGCCTGATGGGGCAAAAACAGTGTCACGGGTGATTCTGGGTAAATGTCGTCACTCAATCCTCCCTTCGTGAAAGCAACGGCAGACAATCATTTCGTGCCCTTTTCCCTGGATTGCCTGGGCAGACGCCATAGCACGGCAACCATGGAGCCCGTTCAGTCTTTTTTCACTGTCACCATATGTCTACTGGATGGTGCTGACAGACGCTTAAAGAAGAGAATGACCTGGGAGTCATTCCCATTTTTGCCCAGGCACCCCCGGCTGATCTCACCGAGGCCAGCCAGGAGCACTCACGGGACAGCGATGACGGATACCAGTCCTACTGTACCGTCTGCTGTCCGCCAGGGAAGGGAAGGGAAGGGGATGCTGCTGTGTAGCGCTGCAGCACCGTGTCTCACAGCAGCATCCAGTAGACATACGGTGACAGTGAAAAAAGGTGAGAAACAATTTTTATCCCTCGGCTTTCATGGGGGCGGGGAATGACACATACCCGGACCCACCCACAACAATGTTTTTGACCTTTCAGGCTTTGGGAACTCAGCCAAGAATGTAAATGGTTTTCGGACAGTGCGGGAACTGTGGGATAGCTACAGTCATCAGTCGCCCCTCCCTCTGTGAGCATCCATTTCATTCTTTGGCTTTCTGGTACGCTTGTCTCAGCTCCTTAAGTTTCAGCACTGTGTCGATTCCCTACTGTGGCCTCTGTCCATCATAGCCTTGGAGATTTTTGCAAATGTTTTGGCATTTTGTCTTTTGGAACGGAGTTCTGATAGAACGGATTCATCTCCCCATGCAGAGATCAGCTTCAGTATCTCCCGCACGGTCCATGCTGGAGCTCTTTTTTGATTCTGGGACTGCATGGTCACCTGTGCTGATCAGCGCTCCATGCTGGGCAAACAGGAAATTAAATTCAAAAGTTCGCGGGGCTCTTTTCCTGTCTACTTGGCCAGTGTATCCGAGTTCAGATTGCTGTCCAGAGCGGTCACAATGATGCACTGTGGGATAGCGCCTGGAGGCCAATACCGTCGAATTGCGGCCACACGAACCCTAATCCAACATGGCAATACCGATTTCAACGCTACACCCCTCGTTGGGGAGGATTACAGATATCAGTATTAAGAGCCCTTTATATTGATATAAAGGGCTTCGTTGTGTGGACGGGTGCAGGGTTAATGTGATTTAATGCTGTTAAATTCGATATAAACTCGTAGTGTTGACCAGGCCAGAGAGAGCAGCAGGTTTCCCCTATTGTTTCCCGCGCTTGTTTTCTTGACTAGTTTCTCCTCTGCACCAACTTGCTCTTTTGCTTTGGGAGCCTGGTTAGCTCAGTTGGCAGAGCATCAGACTTTTAATCTGAGGGTCCAGGGTTCAAGTCCCTGGTCAAGTGATAAACTACTCACCAAGATCTTACACTGTCTTGCTGGAGTCCTCTTTGAGGTTACTTTTTCTCTGCAGGATTTTTCCTTTCCTCAGAAGGGCCTTTTTGTGTTGTTGGGTTTGAAGGGGCAACTTCCTGACAGCCCCTCTGTCCTTGCAGCCTGGAGGAATAAAGGCCTCTGGGCATATAGCATGTTCCTTCCCTGCACATGCACACACACACACATGAACACACAGAATATCCCTAAGGAATTAGAATCACCTGCTGCCTTCCCCTGTCCTGCTGGATCCCCAAATGAAGATGCTCTTCAGCCTAAACCCACGTCCCCTCTTTTCCCAGTGCCCCTCACTCCCAACCCACAACCCGTGTTATGCTCACTGCTCCTCACTCCCAACCAGAGCCTGCTCCTCGTCACCCTTCTCCTCTGTCCCAATTTAAACAGCCACACTGGGCTGGACCAAAGGCCCACCTAGCTCTGTGTTTTGTCCTCTGTCAGTAGCCAATACCAGGTGCCCTAAAAGTTAACCAACAAGGCACCACTGGGAGTTGAACCCAGGATCCGCTGTTTACAAGACAGGTGCTTTAGCCAGCTAAACCATGGTGCCTGCCTGTGGCTAAAGCACACTGTCTGCCCACACCTGACTCTCTGCCATCCCCACTGGGGCCTGACAAGCTTTGCTTGTGTTTGAATTCTGCAAAGCAGAGGAGCAGGTGACGTTTTCCTTGCAAGCTCTGTGTGTGTGTGTGAATCTTTGGCTAGGTCTGCACTGCAAAGTTATTTCAGCATCATTATATTGCTCAGGTCTGTGAAAAACACACAACGCTCCCTCGGTTGGCAGCTTTTGGCTGGTGCACACACTGCAATGCTACGTCTGGCGACAAAATTGCCCTGTTTTGGTGACAAAATAAAACCACCTCGACGAGAGGCCTAGAGCTTTGTGCAGCAAACTTAAAGTGACAAATTTTCAGTGTAAATGCTGCTGGTAATTATATCACTATAATGGCCTCCACCAGTATCCCATAATGCCCGCCGTGAACTCGCCTGCCCTGCATTCCTGCTACAGAGGCTGGGCCCCTCCCCTTTCAGAGCCCTCCCATTTTTAAAAGTCCTGGGGTGTTGTTCTCCCCCTGTTCAGGCACCCCTGGGGCCCTGCACTTCACACAGCTCTCCCTGATTTCAGCTGTTAGTGAGGGAGCCTCACTGCTAGCGCAGACTGGGCAGTTTCTTGCATGAGAGACACTGTCCCAAAGCAGGACTAAAATTTGGGAATAGATTCATAGACTTAAGGTCAGAAGGGACCATTATGATCATCTAGTCTGACCTCCTGCACAATGCAGGCCACAGAATCTCACCCATCCACTCCTGTAACAAACCCCTAACCTATGTCTGAGTTACTGAAATCCTCAAATCGTGGCTTAAAGACCTCAAGGTGCAGGGAATCCTCCAGCAAGTGACCCGAGCCCCATGCTGCAGAGGAAGGCGAATGTCCGAGAACAATTCTAGGGGAAGGTGAATGCGGAGCAATGACACTGGAGGTGCCCAGACCTCCAATGGGGGCAGCGTGGAAATTAATAATGGGAAGATCATTTGCGAAATTAGTCGTCACTGACAAGCTTTGTCTCTGTTCCTATTTCACACTGTGATGTTAGTTAGAGGAATCAGTACAGATTTTTACTATATTAATTAAACACTTAATTTTATTTACCCAAGCCAAAAACTTAGTGTCACTTATTTTTTCTCTGTCCTATCAAGAATGAATTGAATTTCGTGACTTTCTGGAAAGTGCAGCGAGATTAAATGTGGGGAATTCAGTCTGTGTATTTGTGAGCTGATGTTTTCCTCTCACAGCTCAGTGCCTGCATTGAAATACCAAGAGGGATCTAAGGGCTGGTGTATGCTGGGCACTGAACTGACAGAGTGACGTCTCTCAGGGTGTGAAACCCCAACCCATCCCATCCCCTCCCATAGAGTTAAGGTGACCTAAGCCCTGGTTAGATAGTGGTAAAGAAAAGGAAGAATTGTTCTGCCAATGTAGCTATTACAGGGATGGGAAAACCCCTCCAATCACTGTCTACTCCAAAGTGCTATAGCAATGCCACAGCAGCATTTTAAGTGTCCACAGAGTGAAAGTAGATCTGGCTCCAGTTTGCACTGTGGATGCTCAGGCACTAAGATTAGAGTGATAATAACAAGCACAGTGCTTGTGTAGTTGGCAGGATTTGAACCTGCACAGGGTGACCCCAATGGATTTCTAGTCCATCGCCTTAACCACTCGGCCACAACTACTTGACATACAATTATTCTACTACATGATGATTCTGTTCTCACTGAATTGTCACTTCAAATTGCTCAGACCAGCTTCCCCAGCACACTCATGACTGTGCATCAGTGTAAGTGTGCCCTTGGGTGAACAGTGAGAATTCCTGCCCATTTCCCTTCCAGCTGGAGCAGGATGAGAGTGTGTTTGTGTGAACGACATTGCTGTAGATTGCTGTTCATTCCCCACTCTGACAATTCAGACAGTCCCTTTCCTAGTCAAATCTCCAGCACATTGTTCCAGGGGCAGGATTTCTCTGGGGCACTGAAATATTTCAGGGGGCTGGTGCGTGAACTCAGCCTTGCATTCCACCCTTGATGTTACATGGACTAACAACAGCAGCAGAAAGAAAGAGCTGAGCCAATAGCTTCCTGCCAGGGATGCAGGTGCCACAACCCCTCTGTCTGACCATTGCCATTGCAGGAGAGAAGGGTTCACTGGAATCGAATGCCCTGGTTCAGACCAGAGACACACGAAGATTTCACTGTTCATGGATCTGTGCAAAGGAAATTGTGTCTCTGTGAAATTGAGGTGGGAAATGAAACGTCCACATGGTGGCCCAGTGCTCTAGGGAATGTGGGTGAAGGACTCGGGCTGAGAAATGATTTAACAGGGGTTTGTTTCAATTTATTGCCCCGATTAAAATCTATGGCTAAAAGGCAGCCATGTTGTTAGCACTTGTACCGGTGTTGGGACATCCCAGTGGGTGTCAAGTCCATTGCCTTCACCAGGGGCAGTCAATTATTTTATCAAGGTACAAATTTCTTGGCCAAGGTATAGTCAAGGTCTAGACACCAGAGAAAATAATACACTGCTGATAAGAAGAAGTACATAAAAAGATTTTGCAGCCACCATGGGCATAACAATGATGTGTCATGTTTCACTCTCCTTTCCCTTTGGTGCCACCTCCTTTCCCTTTGGCCTTGTAGTTGACCAAGGGCAAAGCTAAACATCTCCTCAGATACCAGGGAGTGTTTATGTCCATTCCTGCGAGCTACACAGGGGTTTGATGTTGCTGCTTTCAATCCTCTGGCTCTGCCGGGATAAGGAACAATTCAGGCTGTCACTGAACTGAAGGAGGAAGATCAGTTTTTGACAGGGAGAGGGACACCTCCTCTTCAAGGTGTTTGGCTGGCAGTCCAGGTCGCCCGTGGGGCTCCAGCAGTTTTGGGACCAGGTCACTCCCTTGGCCCCACCTGCTGCCCCCAGGCGCTCCCCCCCAGGAGCCCCAGCAGTGCATCAGAGCTGAGCAGCATCTGCCTGCTCACTCCAATGGCTGCCGGCCCCTCCGCATGGCAGGGCAGGGTGGGTCTGTGCCTCCGCGCGCTACCCCCACCCCGAGCCCCTGCAGCCAATGGGATGCTGCGGGGGTGATGCCTGGGGGCAGCAGAACGTGGAAGCCCCCCAGCCCACCCCACCTTGGACACCCCGGTAAGCACCGCACCCCTTACTCCCTCCCAGAGCCTGCACCACCATCCCCTCCCCACATACCCCTCCTCCTCCCCGCAAACTCCCTCCCAGAGCCTGAACCCCTCTCCACACACACCTGCCCCCAACTCCCTCTCCCTCCACACACACCCTCCCGCCCGCCCTAATCTCCCTCCCAGAGCCTGCACCCCCACCCCTCCTCCTGTTCCCCCTACTCCCTGCCCCAGCCCAGAGCCTGCACCCAGCACCCAAACTCCCAGAGCCCTACAAGGAATTTTTGTACTCAAGGCAAGGGCCGGCTCCAGGCTCTTTGGCTGCGGGTCCTTGAGTCCCTGTCGGAGGGAAGGACCTGCCCCTGAATTGCCACCGCCACTTCATTCATCCTTCGGTGGCAATTCAGCAGTGGGTCCCTGAGTCCCTCTCGGAGAGAGGGACTCACTGACGAACTGCCGCCGAAGAAGTGGCAGTGGTAGAGCTGCTGCCGAAGCGCCGCTGATCATGGTAGAGCTGCGCCCCTCCACTTTCTGCAGCTGAGGCAAGTGCCTCACTCGCCTCGCCCATGTTACGGCGCTGCAAACTCCATCCCAGAGCCTGCCCCCCAGAACCCCTCCCCCACCCAAACTCCCTCCCAGAGCCTGCCCCCCAGAACCCCTCCCCCACCCAAACTCCCTCCCAGCGCCTGCCCCCCAGAACCCCTCCCCCACCCAAACTCCCTCCCAGCGCCTGCCCCCCAGAACCCCTCCCCCACCCAAACTCCCTCCCAGAGCCTGCCCCCCAGAACCCCTCCCCCACCCAAACTCCCTCCCAGAGCCTTAGGCAGGTGAGGGGCAGAGTTTTGGGGGGCGGGTTCTGGGCAGTGTGAGTGACATTATTGGCCCACTGGGAGGACTGGCACTGGCCCTAAGGTAAATTGAGGTTGAGACCCATGTGTAAAGACCCATGTGTAAATTCACTGGAACTTTTCAAACTCTCCACAGCTTTGCCAATTTTCACCAGGAATTTTTCTCCATTAACAAATTCTCACTTGTTCCCTACCAGTTGGTGACCATTGCCCCAGGGGCATGTCAGTCTCAGGGTCCTGATTTCCCATTGACCCTTCCCCCTTCTATTGGGACTGGAAACTAGCCAACCAAAAACCCCACTAAGTTTTAGTAAAGGGCCAACAGTCCCTTACACAAGCCAGCCCTGTGAGAGTCACCAATGTGCAGAGAAGGCAGTATGAGCTGGTCCCATGGTGTAACAGGCAGCACTCAGGACTCTGAATCCTGCAATCTGAATTCAAATCTCCGTGGGACCTTGTGTTATCTGGTGGCAAAGATCTGGTGCTCAAAGTGCTTTCCTGTCTCCAGCTATGTAAGAGTGAATCATTTCCCTCCTGCTGGGTGACTCCTCCCTACTGGAGTCAGGTCTTTGGTGGGGGTCTAGAAGTGGCTCTGGTGGTTGGGATTCTCACTGCTTCACCTGATGCCCACAAGTTTGGTGCTTGTGGCCATACTTTTCCTCTTGCCCACATGGCACTTGAAGAAAGCAGGGCCAGGCTTGGTAGGCAGGAGGGAGGAAGAGCAGGGCCGCCCAGAGGATTCCGGGGGCCTGGGGTCTTCGGCGGCGGGGGCCCTTCCGTTCCGGGACCTGCCGCCAAAGTGCCCTGAAGACCCGCGGCGGGGCCCCCCCCGCCGCCGAATTGCCGCCGAAGCGCAGCCCGGTCTTCAGCAGTAATTCGGCGGCGGGGGAGGTCCCCGCCGCGGGTCTTCGGGGCACTTCGGCGGCGGGTCCCGGAAGGGAAGGGCCCCCCGCCGCCGAATTACCGCCGAAGACCGAGCTGAACTTCAGCGGCGGATCCGGCTCCGTCTTTGGCAGTAATTCGCCAGCGGGGGGTCCTTCTGCCCCGGAGCGGAAGGACCCCTCGCCGGCGAAGACCGGGAGCGAAGAAGCTCCTGCGCCCGGCCCCGCAAGAGTTTTCCGGGCCCCCCGGAGCGAGTGAGGGACCCCGCTCCAGGGGCCCCAAAAAACTCTCATGGGGGCCCCTGTGGGGCTCGGGGCCTGGGGCAAATTGCCCCTCTTGCCCCCCCCCCTCTGGGCGGCCCTGAGGAAGAGTCCCAGGCTGGAGCCCAGCACACCTCTCCTCCTCTGGGCACCTGGAGCAGAGGCAGCTGGTGCTGACAGCTCCGAGGGAAGGCTTATAAGCCACAGAGCGACTGAGGGCGGGGCTAGACGAGGGCAGGACCATGCCTATGTGTGGCCAGCAGACAGGCAACAAGACTCCCGGCCAGCCTGCTCCCTGCCATGCCAAACCCCCACTGAAGGCCACCCGCAGACCACCATGCGGGGCAGCTGCTGATGCTCTGTGGCCAACATCAGAAGAAGGTAGGAAAGCAGGGCCAGCCCACCTGGTGGAGCCTCTTACCGTTCCCACTCATGGTGCTGACTTTTGCAGTGGGGCAGGAGATTTTACCCCAAGAGGCTTTTCCCCAGCTGATGAGACGCAGAGAAACATCCAGGCTCCCAAGGCGCTATGTAGCAACCCCCCTCAAGCACAGGGACAGAGGGAAACTGCTCCACACGCTAGCCCGGGCAGCCGTCCATTTTCTTTGGCAAGTCAGGAATGGCAAAGGTTAGACTGGAAGCACCTAGGGCTCATGCCCCAGCCTTTGTGATGCCCAACCCCCAACTCCTTCCCGGGGCTCTAGCTGAAGGCAGAGCATTGGCCTGAGCGGCCAAGAAGAAGTTCCAGACCTGAAGGGAGCAGGACTTTCAGCACGAAGGTAAAAGTGCAGCAATACAACCCTGAAGTGATTTGACCCCTCAATCACTTGATCTAAAGTCAGATACCTTATCCATTAGGCCATGTAGACACAGGAGCAAAGCTACTTCATGCGCTTTTTTGGAACAGGTGGACACTGTGTTTCTCAGGTCGTCTACTAAGGGGGGCGAGACTCTCTGGGCACAAGAAGTAGAGTTCCCAGCGAGACGTGAGACTTAATTCTCTGGAGCCAGGTGCAGGGCTTTGGTAGGGAGGCTCCGGCATGGGGAATTGGGGTGCAGCAGACGGACTCGCTGTCTAGGTGCTCAGATTTAGTCTCACTGAGGAGGAGAAGGAATCTTGCTGACAGGCAGTGGCTGTGCAGAAAGAGGAGGGGTTCCTGGGACTTTTTGTGCCTCTCTTTTGCCTGCCTGCTCGCTCTTGTGCTGAACAGTGAAGCTGTTCTCAACAAGCCCAGGTAGCTGGGGAGGAGGCCTGGGACATGTGAGGGAGAGACCGTGACCTGCCCTGACCCTCCAGAGACGCTGGTTGTGATCTCCCTGCCCCACAGAACAGGGTGACGTGTTTTCCTTTCCCATCTTTCCTTATGTTTTACTTTGATTGCTGGGTAATAAATGGTGTTTGCTTGAAGCACATGCAATGAGTGGGTCAGGGAAGTGCCCAGAGCGGAGAGAGAACCCCAGAGTGGGGACACTGTAGCCCCCGTTCAAGTGATCATGACAAGATGGGGGGGGTCAAGCCCCCCAGGATTCCTGGGCCCAGCCTTGTTGGGGTTACGAGGTCTCTGCCACACAGGAGAGTAGAAAGAGCGTCCTTGGGGTCAGGCAGCCTCTGGGTAAGGGGGTGGGGACTCAGATCCTTCCGCCGGCCAATTCCACCGGGGTCGTGTAAAAGCCAGGGAAGTTCCCAACAATAGCCGGCCCAGACTCTCCTTACATTTGCCCTCTGTACTCATTGCTTCTCTCTCTCCCCAACCCACCTCTGCTGCTTTCCCAGCACCTGGCCCCACAGTGCTTCCTGGCAGCCAGAGACTGTGTTCTAGGCCTGCTCCTGTGGATGTGGCCTCTCTCCTGACTGCTAACGAAAGGAATCTTTCCAGGAGATGGCCACAGCTTCTGGGAATCCCCATGTGGCTGTGAACAGAATTTGGCTCCTGGCACACAAGGCAACTTAAAAGCTGAGCACTCAGACAGGGGCTTGAACCCTGGACCCTCAGATTAAGAGCATCCCCACCTCTAACCCCCCACCCCTTGTCTGGCAATGGATCGTGCCCCCTGTGCCCCCAATCCACCCCTGCAAGCCCTGGGGGGCAGGGAATAGCCATGGCGCTGGGCCCCCCATCCAATTGAAGTATTCAGTGTCACACTGACCCAATGTGTGTGCATAGAATGGGGATTGTGCGTGTGTGTATTGATTGATTGATTGATTTCTGCATGGGGTTTTGTGTGTGGGGAGGGGGTGTTTGTGGCTGTGCAAGTCTGTGTGTTCATGTGGCTGGATTTGTGCATGTGTTTGCATCTGTTAGCAGTTGTGTTGATGTTAGCTGGATTTGTGCGGATGTTTGTGTATATTAGCAATTCTGTGTGTGTGTGTGGCTGGATTCATGCATGTGTTTGTGTATGTTTGCAATTGTGTGTGTGTGCATGCTCTGCTGCCCTCTGCCGGCGCAACAACCGTTTCTCTGTATGTCACAGCCCCCATACCATTGACCCTGGTGGTGATTTCCCCATCTTACAAGGGCTGGCTGGCCTGACCCTTCTCCCCTCTGCGGAGTGTGGTGGGGCTGCAGCTCACCCCGTGTGGGGCAGGAGTGCCAAGATGCGGGGCACCGGGCTCCGATGCACCTGGAGAGCAGCTCACATGAGGTGGGGCAGGGCATGTGGTGTCCGTTCTGTGTTGCCTGGTGCTGGGCCGTTGCACAATCCCCAGCCGTACAGCGCATCCCGAGAGGGGGCAGGGGGCCAAGCAGATGATCCAGCACGAGAGGGGTGAGGATGTGTGGTTGAGGGGAGGAAAAGCCTTGGGCTGCACTGGGGGAATGCAGAGCAGGGGTGACACCCCAAAAACCTGCAGCAAAGGGATGGACAGGTGGGGTGGGTGGATAGAAGAGGCAGCGAGACTAAAATCTAAAAGGGGAGTGTGAGGTCTGGTGGTCAGAGCGGGGGGGGGGGGGAGCGGGCTTGGTGGTCAGAATTCCTGGGTTCTATCTCCAGCCCTGGGAGCGGAGTGGGGTCCAGTGGTTAGAGTGTGTGTCGGGGGGTAGCCAGGACTCGTGGGTTCTCTCCCTGGCTCTGACTCTCTCTTGTGCAATCCCTCGGCAGTTACTCAAGTCACCAGCATGTGTGAGTGGGGGGCTGGGGCCGAGTTGCGACATGGTGTCACGGAGTGTGGGGGAGTCAGGGTCCTGCACCCCCAGCTTCCTGCGATTCACAGTGACTCTCAGCCAGCCAGTAAAGCAGAAGGTTTATTTAGACGACAGGAACACAGTCCAACACAGGTCTTGCAGGCACAGATAACAGGATCCCCCCTGTTAGGTCCATCTTGGGGCCCCAGGAGCCCCATAGCCCCCATTGGGGATCAGAGCCCTGTCTGTGCTTCCCTTCTTTCCCCAGCCAGCTCCAGTCTGCCCAACCCCCTCCAGCCCCTCCTCTCTGCTCAGCTTCTTTCCTGGGCCAGGAGGTCACCTGACCCCTTTGTCTCCAACACCTTCAATTGCACCTTTGCAGGGGAGGTGCCCAGGCCATCAGTTGCTAGGAGACAGAGTGTCAGGCATTCGGTTGCACTGGCCTTTTGCTTTGCTAGATACTTAAGAACTGCACTGGGGACACTGAAGCTTCACAGACCCCAGTAAGACCAGTCCCACTTCGTCACACATGGCCCAGAGTCTCATACTGCCCCTTTGTTACCCAACCCAGGGCAGGGTGGGGGATGGCCTGGGAGACCTGCTAAGAAAGACGCTTCTGGTGGGTTTGTGTGTGGGTCACGCTGCCCCCGGCTGGATAGACCCCTCTAGGTCAGAACCAGTCTCAGCCAGGGTCAGGCCCTGGAAGCCCAGCCCCCTCTGTCACCACGGCTATGTCTATTGGTCTCCTGGAAAGGTCCATTCTCATTGGTAGCTGTCCAGTGGCAGTGAGTTCCACAGGCCTCGGCAGATGCTGTATGGGGCAGGAGGTCCTTGTGTTGGGAGCAGTGGGAGTGAACTGTGTGCGGTTGTGTCTCTGAGCACAATTGTGAATATTCCAGTGTGTGTGTGATTGTGAGCGTGGCTGGGGGGTGTGATTGTTTCTCTCTTTGGGGATGGAGCTAGCATGCCCCTCTGGGTGTGTTGTGTGTGAGTGTTCTTGGGACTCTGTGAGTCCCTTTGTGCATCAATGTGTGTGTGTGTGTCACTTGCTGCAGGATACAAAATCCTGCAAAGCCAACACACACACACACACACACACACACACACACACACAGAGCGGGGCTCAGCCCCACCAGCAGGGACACACATGTCTCTCCTGGGCCAGCTTGGACAATTTCCCATCACGACCCGGCACAGTGCTGGTGCCCCCACATGGGGGTGGGCAGTGACTGGGCGGGGGGGGGCAGATATGCTGGATTCAGAAGGAAGCACTTTTGAGAAAATCAGTCAAGGCCCTTAGCAGAGCTGGGACACAGACCCAGTGACCCCTGCACCACCCTGGGTTTTTATGGGATGTAATGACAATGCATGATCAGCACGAACATGAAAGGTATTAGTACTAGCATTATAAGCTGTATAAAAGGCATTTGGAAAAAATGAAAGCAAATTTTGAAACCACTAAATCACTAAGATGGGAAGGTCTGGGCCAATGAATTTCATTAGAATATGAATATAGTGTTATTCAATTATAGAAATTGTATATTCTACTAAAATAGTGGAGAATGAGTGGGAACAGGGGAAGTTGCTCTCCCACTTCAGAAACATGATTCAACCCCCCCGCCACCATGGGCTGTGACATCATGGACCACCCCCCCAGGCAGACAGTAGAGGCCCCGCCCCATCAGAGAAGGTGGGGTCTAGTTGCACCCACAACAATCCCACTCATGGTTGCAAAGAAACCCCACAAACCACTGCTAGGACAGGATCTGCTGCTCCCACTGCTTTCTTTTTCACCATGAGCTGCTCCCCGCCAGGCACCACACTCCATTCACACACCTTTGGTCAATATGCAGCTCAGTGGCAATCACTGCCCCGAAGTGACTCCGGTGCAGGCACCCACAGCACGAACTCCCCACACCGGATTCTGTCCACACGGAGAGAATTCTCTCCACCGGGCTCCTTCGGTTCCTCTCGCTGCTCTCCGTCCTGCCGCCAGACACTGCTCATCTGCATAACCCCGCCCATGGACACGTGCCACCTTCTGTCCTTTTAGTCTCCAGGGAATGAGTTGTCTGCAGGGAGTGAGCACGTCACAGCCGCCGGGCGGGGATTGTCCGTGAGCCCCGCGCTGGGGGCGGGGCTTCAGGGAGAGACCCAGCCCCATAGACGGCCTGGGGCAGGGAGATATTGGGGGAAGGGAGAGACCCAACCCATAGACCTGTAGGGGCAGGAGATCTTGGGGTCAGGAGGGGAGAAGGGGGATTGGCAGAGACCCAGCCTGGGGTGCAGGAGGAAGGGGGTGGGGTGGAGGGAGACCTGTCGGGTGGGGGTGGGGTGTGTGAAATGTTGGTCCAGGGAAACTGAGTCACTCCCAGGACATTGTGTGCAGGGGAAAGCACAGGGGCAGGGAGAGAGCCCCAGCCCCAGAGAGCCCCAGAGGGATATTGGGGGCAGGAGAGGGGATGGAGGAAGGAGACACCCAGCCCCATAGACCCCTAGAGGCAGGAAATGAGGGGAGAAGGGGGGAGGGAGGGATCCAGCCCTATAGGCCTGTAGGGGCAGGGAGATATTGGGGGCAGGAGGGTTGGCAGAGACCCAGCCCGGGGTGCAGGGGCAATGGGGCGGTTTGGAAGGAACTGGGGAGGAGAAGAGACACATGGCAGGACACACGTTGGGACAGAGAAACTGACTCACTCTGAATACATGCAGAGCAGGGCGGAGGAAGATCAAGCTGGTCCCAGGGTAATTTCGGTGGGGTCTGATTCCCCACTCAGCCGGGGGGCTCCCCTCTGGGCTGAGGAGACCTGGGGTGGGGTGGGGTGGGTACAGGGGCTCTGTGTGTGTGTGTGTGTGTGTGTCAGGCTGGGGGAGCTGCCTGGGCAGAGGGGCTGGAACCAGGGGCAGCTCCAGGCACCAACATACCAAGCACGTGGTTGGGGTGGCAAGCTGCAGGGGGCGCTCTGCTGTTCACTGCGAGGGCAGCAGGCACCCCAGCCCCTCCCCCACTCTACCCCCCCTCCCCTCCCCTCCCCTCCCCTCCCCGAGCTGGGGGAGAACCCAGGAGTCGTGGCTCCCAGCTCTGCCCCTCCCCCACTCTACCCCCACTCCCCTCCCAGAGCTGGGGGAGAACCCAGGAGTCCTGGCTCCCAGCTCTGCCCCTCCGCCGTATTTCCATATGGCTCCATCCAACGGGTGGGGAGAGACGAGGCCAAGGGAGAAGCAGGCGGGGGGGGCAGGGCCGGGCGAGACCCCGGGACACGCGAGTTCGCGTCAGGAGCCGGAGGGGGGCGGGGGCGGGGCTCTCGGGGGGCGGGGCTGAGGAGTTGTGAGGGGAGGTGTCAGGTTGACCCAGGGACCCGCCCTTCCCTGGGCTGGAGAGGACGGAGGCGCCCCGAGGCAGGCTGGGAGTTGTAGTTCCTGGCTCTTCTCATAGCGGAAGTGCGCCAGTTGCCCGGACAATGCGCCCCCTCCCGGTGCACACTGGGAATCGTAGTTCTCTGTCTCTCTCACACGCGGCCTCTATTGGAGGAGGGGCCGTAACGCGTCACTACGCCGCGCCGCTCCCTGATTGGCGGAGAGAGCGCGGGACAGAGACTCGGCGCGTGGCGGGAGGCCCCGGTTCCCTCGCCCCGAGGCTCCCCCCCCCCGAGCGCGCTGCGGCCGTTGGGATCCGGCCGGGGGGGGGCTCAGGGCAGGGGCGGGAATTCGGCGGCGGGGGCCCCCCCGCGGGTCTCCGGGCACTTCGGCGGCGGGTCCCGGAGCGGCAGGGCCCCCCCGCCCCCCCCGCCGAGTTACCGCCGGAGACCCGGGGGCACTTCGGCGGCGGGTGCCGGAGCGGCGGGAATTCGCCAGCGGGGGGGTGGGTCCTTCCGCCCCGGAGCGGAGGAAGCTCCTGGGCCCGGCCCCACAAGGGTTTTCCAGGCCCCCCGGGGCGAGTGAAGGACCCTGCTCCAGGGGCCCCAAAAACTCCAGTGGGGGCCCCTGTGGGGCCCGGGGCAAATTGCCCCTCCTGCCCCCCCAGGGCGGCCCTGCCCCACATACCCCCCAGTCACTCATTCACACGCTGAGCTAGTTCTTCAGGGGCCCCACTGCCCACCAAACTCCTCCATCCAGGAGCCCCGTGGGCCTGTGGCCGGGAAGTGGGGGAAGCTCCCCCTTTGGCTGGGCTGGGGGTGAATCTTTTCCTGCCTTGTGTGTGCTGGGCTCACAAAGGCTGTTTGCTCCCTCGGGGTGGGGGGTGGTTTCTGGCCACAGGTGACGTGGTTTGGTAGCCCGGTGGATGCTGCGGGGTGTCTGGAATGGGGCGTGTGTGTTCCCATCGTGCCCCTTCCCCTCTGCCTGCAGAGCTGAGGACAGACAGGCCTGAGGGGCAGAGCAGGAGCTCTGGGAAGGAGAAGAGCAATATGATGATGGAGTCTAAGACGAGGCCAGGTGACTTCTGTGGAGGGAGACATGCTGGACAGCGCCAAGGATTGGGGAGACAACCAGGTGTGAGCCCAGGCTGCAGATTTCTGATTGTAGCTGTGATGGCAGAATGGGAGGAGGGTTGAAGCCGGAGCCCTGGGGTGTGGGAATAGTGAGAAGAGGAGCCTCGCCACCACTGCTTTTCCTCTTGTGTTGTGTTTCATACCAAGAGAAAATAAATCCTGGGGACGGAGTCCAGCTCTGAGGTGAGATGGAAAGTGAGCGAGAGCAGTGACTGCGTGAATCCTGTTGATGCCAGGCAAGACCTACCCAGCTGGGATGCGAGTAGCTGTCTCTGTCGGTGAGATATGTATCTGGTTTGGGAAGGGCTCTGGTCACAGTCCTCCTGGCTCCAGGCAGGGACTTCCCGTTACCTGGGTGTGGGTTTCCAGACTAGCTGTGGCTTCAAGGGAGATGATGTTGCCATTTGCGAGGGCTGATCATCTCTCTGGCCAGGAGTGGTGTGTGCTCCCTAGCAGAAAGTTGGATCCATGAGGGTGACTCCCTGTTCTGAGTTTCTTTCTTCCTCCGAGGTTTCTCTCTCTATGTTGGCCAACTTACACTCAAACTCTCTCTCTCCTTTCATGGACACCTGTCATGTTCAGTTGCCTGCATCCTCTTCCTCTGCTCCCCCTCCCCCAGTCTCCTATGGGCTCAGCTGGGTCCATCTGCCCCCGGGCAAGGTCTCTGCCATATTGGAAAGGATGTGTCCTGCCTGCCAGGATAAGGGGGTTGCTCCTCCCACCCTCTATCTTCGGGGAGACCTCATTGGTGTAACTGGGTCACAGCATGAGTGGCCAGTCATGTCTTTGGGGCTGTGGGGTCTGAGACTGAGAGGGGTGGGCTCGTGGTCATGGCTTTGGGCACAGGAGAAGTGGGGCTGGGATTAGAGATTCCCAGAACCCTCCTTATCACCCGCTAGCTCCATTACTGCATCACCCAAAAGCCTCACTCAGGGTCCACTATGCCTCCTTGTGCTGGGCACTGCAGGGACAATCAGAGGGATAGCAGGATGCATGAGGAAATAAATGAGTGTGTGAGGCAGATGGGTGAAGGGGGGTGTGTGGCATACATTGGGGACGGATGGGGGTTGAGAGTTGGACGGACAGCGGGACAGATGGAGAGCTGCAGGGACGGATGGTGACGTCACAGGCTGGACTTGTGATGGGTTCAGCTCATGGCCGCTGGCCCTGTCATCTCCTGCCCCCATCTGCCCGTCTGACTCTGCCCCTGTCTCTCGCAGGCAGCACTCAGCAGAGTCTGGCCCTGTCGTTACACTGGTGCCTACATCCAGTGTACACCTGTGTGTTATGTGCTCCTGGAGAGCTCAGGCGGGGACAAGCGTGCGGCTCACGGCTGCTGAACCAGCTACTCCAAAACTGCCACAGATCTCCCCCTCCTTGGGCAGCAAGACCCTGGCCGGGGGGTTCCCTGTCCCTCCTCACTGCCAACGCATCCTGCTCAGCACAGAGACTGAGGTCACCTGCCTCCGCCCAGCCTCTAGCTGGAGCTGCTCCAGCCCCGAATTGCTGGTATCCAGCCTGGCCGGAGTTGGTGCGATGTCCTAGCGGAGTCCGTTCTTTCTCCCCGGTAGATGACAATTTTCCCCACTGCAGTTAGTTGCTCTTTCTCTGCTTCCCCATAGCCCCTCCCCAGTGATAGTGACCCCTGCTGGCCAGGCACGGGAGTGTCCTGTAGGGGCCTTCTTGTAGGAGCAGTGACTCCTGGTGGTGAGGGGCAGCAATGCCTGGCATGTATCCCCCCTAGCATTGCTGCAGCGACCCCTGGTGGCCACTGAGGGCAGTTGCCTATGTGACCCCACCATTGCCATTGCGCCTGTGAGCGCTGGTGGGTAGGTGAGGCAGGGCCCTGTATGTGTATGAGCCATTGGGGCAGTGCCCTCTGCGTATCCCACTCTCATCTCGGGGACTCGTGTTGTCCCAGTGGGGCAGTCCCCTGTGTATTTAGTCCCCCCAACCCCTGCCTTGGGCCAGTGAGCACTGGTAGCCAGAGGAGTCAGTGCCTGAGGTGTGTTCTTCACCTCCCCCAAGGTGGCAGGGTGCCTGGGTGGCCGTGTCAGGCAGTGCCCTCAGTATCTTCCAACCCCTTTGTGGCAGTGAGCCCTGCTCCTGGTGTGTGTCACTCCCGCACTAGGGATGTGCACTGGTGGCCAAGTATGGCAGTGCCCTGTGTGTAGCCCCCTCTCTCCCTGCCCCCGCCCCCCAGGGTGACCAGATAGAAAGTGTGAAGAATCGGGACGGGGTGGAGGGTAATAGGCACCTACATAAGAAAAAGCCCCAAATATTGGGACTGTCGCTATAAAATTGGGACATCTGGTCACCCTATCCCTTCTACCCCTGTGCCAAGTATGGCAGGCACTGATCCCTGGCATCTCTGTGGGGCAATACCCTCTGTATATCCCCCAATTGGGGCAGTGACCCCTGCTGGTCAGGTGGGGCAGTGCCCTGTGTGTTTGTCCCCCCTATTTAGGTAGTGACCCCTGGTGGCTAAGTGAGGCAGTGGCCTTTGATTTCCTCTTCTCTCCCCAGCCCCCTCTCTCTCTGGGGTAGGGCCCCCAGTTGGGGCACTACCCGATGTGTATCTCTACTAATTGGAGCAGTGACCTCCCTGTGGTGCCCTGGTGTGGCACTGCCCTATTGATATCTCCCTCCCCCTCTCCCCACACCATTGTGGTAGTGGCCACTTCAGTCAGTGGCCTGTTTTATCATCCCACCTGCCCCAAACCACCACCATTGCAGCAGTGCCCCCTGGTGGCCATGTGCGGCAGTGCCCTGCATGTATCCCCCACAACCATTGCTGCAGTGACCCCAGGTGCCCAGTTTGAGTAGTAGCCTGTGTGTACCTCACCTCTTGGGGCAGTAACGTGTGGGGCCACGTAGGGCAGTGGCCTGTATGTACCATCTCCTCTGGAGCAGTGACCACTGGTGTCTTGGTGCTAAGATGCAGCCACCTCTGGGGTACATGGTGGGGCTGTTTACAGGACAATGGGGACAGGCCCCCCCGTTCCAGGAAGTAGGGGAATGTCTGGTGTTCGGGGCAGAGCGTTCCACCTTCTATTGAACTGTGATGCTCTGAGCACCTTTCCCCTGCATGAAGAAGACCCTGTGTGGCTCCAAAGCTGGTCCAGTAACAGGTATCACCTCACCTGCCTTGTCTCCCTGGTATTCTGGCCAGTGTCCAACTTCCCCTTCGCTGTTGGTCCTCAAACCTCCTCCAAGCAACCCCCCCCCCAGTCTCTTAAGATTCCAAACCTCCCCTGGAGCCCAACCCGGGGGGCGGGGGAGGCACCCCACCTGAAAACCCTATGGCACCATGGGAGTGGTAGTGTCCACTGCCGCCATCTCCCACCAGCCAGGACAGGCCCCACAGCACCATGGGAGTGGTCGTGTCTCCTGCTTCCATTTCCTGACAGCCGCTGCCAGGCAGGGCCCAGACTTCCCGTTTCTGGTGCGAGTCCGGAAGCAGATGCTGCCATGAGGCGATGCTGGGAAGGGTGGTGCTGGTGTCAGGAGAAAGCAGGAGAGTAGGTGGGGTCTGTGCTACTGTTCCCCTAATCCCTGCTCCCCCCCTCTGGCACCCAACCCTGAAGCTCTGCACCCCTAACCCTGTGCCCCCTCCAGTTCCCCTAACCCCTGCCTCCTCCCGCACCCGTAATCCCTGCACTGTGCCCCCTTTTCCCCTAACCCCTGCACCCCCTCCTGTGCCCACTTGGGGAAACTGACCTGGATGCACAGAGTAGCTGGCATTGCTGCTCGCTCCCCCCGCCGCCCCTGAACACTGCTCCTCTGCACATCGCTAGGGGGCTGTGAGAGGGGGGCACGGAGGAACATTGGGGGGAGCAGTATCCGCTCATCACCGCTATCTCCCCCTTCTCTTCCCCTCCCTCCCCCCATGCTCCTATGCCGGGAGGGAGCAGGGAGAAATCTGGGCACCACCCCAAGCAGCACTCCCCTGCCAGCCGGGAGCAGTTTCTGACTTTACACCAGCAGCACACACCTCTCTGCTACCGTACAGCACCGCCCTTGACCATGGTACCCCTGGGCAATTCCCTGGTGGCACCCACCCCAAAGGCTGGCCCTGGCTATGGGCTTCAGAGGGAGTGAGCAGACCAGGCCGCCATGGAGAGGTCCAGCCCCTGTTCTCCCCTCCGAGCTGCTAGCAATCAGAGGCCAGGGACATGCTTCCATGCTGATGACAGGTACTGCTCAATAACGATGCCACCAACCGAAGATTGATTTTCCTGTCTAGTGGTTCAGGTTCTGTAGTGTCTGCATCAGAGTGTTGCTCTTTGAGGACTTCTGACAACGTTTCACACCTCGTCCCTCTTGGATTTTGGAAGGCTCTTCAGATTCTTAAACCTTGGGTCGAGCGCTGTAGCTGTCTCTAGAAATCTCACGTTATACCTTCTTTGCGTTTTGTCAAATTTGCAGTGAAAGTGTTCTTAAAGTGAACAACATGTGCTGGGTCATCACCCAAGACTGCCATAAAATGAAATATATGGCAGAATGCGGATAGAACCATGGAGCAGGAGACATACAGTTCTTCATCAAGGTCTTCAGTCACAAATTAACACATTATTTTTTTAACGAGCATTATCAGCATGGAAGCATGTCCTCTGGAATGGTGGTTGAAGTATGAAGGCATATGGATGTTAGCATATCTGGCACGTTAATACCTTGCAACGCTGGCTACAAAAGTGCCATGAGAGAGCCTGTTCTCACTTTTAGGTGACGTATATAAGACACGGGCAGCATTATCTCCAGTAAATGTAAACAAACTTGTTTGTCTCAGCGATTGGCTGAACCCGAAGTAGGACTGACTGGACTCTAAAGTTTTACATTGTTTTCTTTTTGAGTGCACTTATGCAACAAAAAAAAAATCTACATATGCAAGTTGCACTTTAATGATAAAGAGATTGCACTATAGTACTTTATATTTTACAGTGTAAATATTTGTAATAAAACTATATATAGTGAGCACTGTACACTTCGTATTCTGTGTTGTAATTGTGTCAGCAACCTGCCCAGTTGCCTCGCTGCCAGGGGATGCAGACATTTCTGTAAGGCACATAAAGGGGCTATTTGGTGTTGAAGCAAATGCGAGGAATGTGCATTTATGAGAGGGAATTTCCATCTCTTCAGTAGCTGTACATCAGGGCCCCAGTGGCCTAATGGATAAGGCATTGGCTTCCGAAGCCAGAGATTGTGGGTTCAAGTCCCATCTGGGGTGAAAATCTACTTTCTTCCTGTATATTGCAAGGAAACCTTGGCCTTTATATTAAACAAGGAAGCTGGGAGATGTTTGAGCACCAAGTCCTGGATCTTGGGAACAATCACCAAGGGATATTAGAAGGCTCAGTCTGGTGACCTAATGGATGCAACCACACCCCCCATCCCAGGGTAGTCCCATCTGAGAACCAGGATCCATGGAGCAACATTCCCCTCCTGCCGTGACAGGTGGGCTGTGCAGATGATGGTGGAGGGCAGCAGGAGAGGAGGTTGCACTAGTGCTGCCTGGGCTGTATCTGCACCAAAGATAAATGGAGGGGGTCATGCAGCCTGTGTCTGAAACTCCACAGTGCTATGTTCACTCCCAGAACAAGTCAAAGCCTGCACCAAGGATGGTGAATTCCCATGTGAGCAGACAGTGCCCCTGTCCACCACACATGCTGCACGCACATCAACTGCACCAACAGAGACACAAACTGCACACTGAGGAGACAGCTGGTTTGTTTCCAGGTTGCTTTTATTTCCAAAGGTACTGAAGTGTGGGGTCTCTTCTTTTTCCATGGGCAGATTTCATGCTGCTGCTGGGGAAAGCTATGAGAGGCCTCAAAAGCAGGCACTAGAGCTCTGAAAAGGGGAAGAAGACTGAAGAGGAGAGGCTGGGGGGAAGAGACATCTTTTCCACCATCCTCTTCATAACAGCCAAGGCGTCTGGGAGAGTGAAAGAATATTGGAAACCCCCTCACACAGCAAACAGCAGGTATTGCAGGAGGAGAAGAGACAGCTCCTTTTTCCTTCCAGCAGCTATAGGAGGGCAATGTTTTAAACGTTTCAGACACCTAACAGTTAAAGAACCTGAATCTCTAAATAGGACTCAGGGAGGGCATTCTGATAAAAATCCCAGCACCTTCCCTCTTCTGACATTTGGGGAAGAGGAGTTCTCTGGGCTTCTCCCCAGGGCATCGCCCTGATCCCACCCCCCTATATTTCATTGTTTGATTGATAGATTTAACCCTCCAGTTGGTTTGGTGGCTTTAGCTGGTTTTGTCAAGCTCTGTTATTGTCTCTAATTCCTTCATCAGCACAGGGAAAATACAATGAATCAGCCTGGCTGATTCTCCTCTGTGTGTCTTTAAAAATACAGTGAATTTAAAAGACACTATTATTGTTTATTTTTTGTTTGCACAGGTTCCATTCTGGGAGCTATGTATACAAGTCATTGTTAAACCCCAGGAACATCTGAGTTCAACTCCTTTAAAATAATGTTTGAACTATAAAGAAAATTAAACAGCGATTTCTTTTGAAATGTCAAGCTATTTTGCCCTTTTTCTAAGAAAATTCTCCGGGTCAACTAAGTCCTTGGATTGTTTGAAAACAAAATGTATTTTTGCATGGGGAAAATTTTATGTTCAATACCCACATGAGTAACTCATGGGTGCTGGGAATCCTTGCAAGGGGGGACACAAGGAAGCACTCTCCGTCCTCAGTATGCAAAATGGGAAAAGACCAATGGCTGGAGTAGCTTCCACTGCTCTAATACCCTATTAAAGTCAATGATTTAGGTACATAACTATAGGCACTCAAGTATGGAAATTTTGGCCTATGTGACTTGACCAGGGCCACAGTGGGAGCCAGTGTCAACGCTAGGATTAGTCCCTTGTTCTCATCCCTGAGCCCACTACATACCATGTTGCCTCTTCTATTTGTCTGCCCCTTTTTGTGGTCAAACATCGTGCTGGATGCTCAGCAGAAGAACTTGTGATGGTCCTAGTGTATCAATGGTAGCCTGAGTGGTGCTGCCCACTCCAGCTGCAAAATGATCTGGGGCCTTCCCAAAAATCAAAGAGCTTCTGGCTGTGATTTGTCAGTCCTCAAAGGCCAGCCAGGTGACTGTAAATAACTCACAATCATTAGGAAAAATCAGTGTCAAGATTCCAACTCTAGCAGTCAGACAACATTGGTTCAATTTTCAAGAGATTACTTTTTATATTCCTTGGTTCCCCCCAAATCAGGAAGGGCCTGTGACCACAGGTCCTGCAGGGTACAAAGGGCAGGTCTACATCCCTTTTCTCTTTGTGCATAGTCCTGCCTGCTACCTTTTCAGTTTCAGTTCTGCTACCACAGTACTGATCAGCACATTCTTCAGTAGCATAGGGAAGGGCAGGCACCATCACACAAGGACTATTACACAGAGACCTGCCAAATGCACACAGCAAACAAATGAAAACAAGAGATGAAAATGTTATTTTTTCATTAATCCCTTTCAGTGACAGCAACCTCCGTGGCTAATTGTAACAGTAGTAGATGCAGCATTTTCTGATTGAAATGATTTTCAAGTTGCGGGTGCCCCTTTATGAACAGTAATTGCCTAGATCTGTGACACAAGTAGTTTTCAATTCCATTAAACCTGGGGTTTTGCTCAATTAAACACGATATCTTGGAATTTTTCTGGCATATTCATCATCACATACATCACCTACAAGACTCCTGCCATAACAAGGGGTTCTTTATAGGGGTTTGAAATTATTAAAGTGACCCAGTAACAACTCAGGACAAAGTAGATCTCCCTGATCCCACTTATGTAGCTATTTAAATGTAACCTAGTTTTAAGGTCGCCTAACTTATTGATATTTTTGACACGTTTTCAAAAAGTGGCCTCTATTTAAATCCATGCAAATATCTGTATGCACACTTTCTGAGCACTGCAAGTCTGAATCTATCACCTGTGCATGCATCTGCTGTTACCTGAAACATGCACATGCTGCTATTTGCATGAAAACTTCTACACGCCTGAATAGAGGAGGATCCTTTGAAAATGTGGCCTTTTAATTATATTTAATACTCCACAAGAGTAGCCTAAAACCAGCAATGGGATATAATAAGGCCCTGGCATCAAATGAATAAGGAACAATATAAAAAAATCAGCAGCACTTTATAAAGAGGACAGGAACAAAATATACAGTAACCGTAAAACCAACAGATAAAACAAAACCCAGATTTCCCCAGGTGCAATCTAACAGGACAATTTTGCCTTCATAACTCTAGCAATACTTATCTATTTCAGCATGTAATGATCCTGTTTAAAGTATTCAGGAGACAATAAACTCTGGCCCCGGTGCTTGCACATGTTCACTTTGTTGAGTGTGGCTCACATATCTGGACCTCCCAGCTGTTAACAGCTTCACTAACCTCCCCTCTGTCTTTGCTTCTGTGTATGTCACTTCATTCTGGCTCTGCAAGGTGTCTGAAGTCCCAAATGCCACTTCTCCTTCTGTAAACCTATGCCAGCTGTATCCCTCCTCCAACTGCCTCCTTTGTGGTTCAATTCTACACCATTGAAATCAATGGAATTATTTCATTGACTTCAATTAGAGCAAGATCGGGCCCTCCAGCAATTTCCACCCAGTTCTTTCTATTATGATTTGTACCAATCAGGGTTCGGGGCCTCATTGTTCTAGGCACTGTCTAACAAAACAATGGTCCCGTGCCCCAAATATTCTGCAGCATCATCCAAAAGATGCCAGAAATGCAGTCCAGTGAATTACCTTGATAACCTCTGGTGTAATCTTTCTTAATATCTGTGGTTTCTAATTCTATCAATTACTAGACAATTAAATTAAGGGGGTTAAGTTACACAGTGGTTTCTGAGAGCAACTGTTTTGAAAATCCAGTTAAAAATGTATTTTAAAGGTAAATAAATGCATAATCTTTGCCTGAAACACAAGAAATATGGATTTTTTTTAAAATGTGTGCTACCATCTCCAAGCCTCATACTCTCTCCAGTGAAATCCCTCTTCAAATGCCTGCACTTTTTCATTTCCACCCATGCCCTTTCCCTTTTTGCCTTTACAGAGCTATTAAATTTGTTAGTCTCTAAGGTGCCACAAGTACTCCTCATTCTTTATGCTTAATGATGTACTTCTAATAAAGAATTTAATTCTAATTTTTGCCTAGAGTGACTCTGACTTTCAAATTATATTTAAATATAGGAACTTATGGAATGGTTTAGGAATAAAAATAAATTAACATGTACAGAAATATGAAATAGAAAAACAAATAGGACAATTTCACTGCTCTACATGGGAAAAACCCACACAGAGCTTATTTCATCTTGTGAATTTTTCTGCAGACTAAGCTAAGGGGGGGAAAAGAAAGAGTTTCTCTAATTGTTTTAAACCATGGATGAAAAGACTCTAACATGATCACCCTTGATTAACATGCTTATTATATAATATATAAACGGAAACCAGGGAGACAACCCTGGGCCACGAAAATAAATAAGGAAGCTTTCACGAGAATCAAAACAAAGCATCATTTAGAGTCTGTAAACAACTGAGCCCGCTGATCCTAAAACTCGTATTATAGGTAGACATGTACCTCTTTCTCTCTATTTGAAATAGTTAGATAACATCCTTAATGTTTTATTATTCTTCATGTCTCCACATTAATCCTTTTTATATTGATAGTTCCCAATGTATCCTCTGCCAAGAAATGGACTTTGTGCAGAGAAAAATCCATTTTCTAGTGCCAAAGATATTGATAATTAACATTTATGTCATGAAACTTGTAATACCAGTTTGCTAAAATAAAGCTAAGCTTTTCATTATTATTTTAGAGTTTAATTTAGTCATCCAAGGTTACTCAGCTTCATGTTTATAAATTATACAGGGCAGGGACTTAACTCCTCTTGATCGACCTGTTTTGGAATTATGACTGTACAAGTAAGGAGGTTCATAACCTTGTTTGAATATCTGATCCGGCCTTGAAAGAAGGTGATTTATGGGATCGACAAACCCTCATCATTTCAAGAATTGGCATCTGAGAACAAGATTTTCCTCTATAACACAAAGAGTGGAGCAAATCAGTTAAGTCTCTACTAGAAGCTACAACTTTGTTTATGTAAGAGTCATACAAGGTTACAAGGTCTGAGAATAGTCTGCCAGTAAGAGTATGGATTTTAGAACAAATAAATAGCTACATACTGCATAAAAAATTGGAAGTTTTGAAACTACTTCTCTGATAATTCAGCACTAGCCATGCTACAGCATGTTCTAATTTACCATTTGGTATATGCTTTTTGAAAATACTGAAAGTACATGCCAGTGGTCAACTAAATCATAGAAAATTCAAGCCCTATTTTACATGATGGGTGAGACATTGAAAACTGCATGACTTAGAAATGCCAGTCCCATTAAAAGTTAATGAGACTTATGTTCCTAAATCACTTACTCTCTTTTGAAAATCTCACCCATTTTCGTTTCCAGGGCTACTGCTGCCAATCACCAATATTTTTAAGATAGTACATTTTTTGTAATTATCTGGCATAATGAAAGCACCAAAATTGTTTCCTGGAGAAAAACAAATCCAGAAACCCTAAAATACTGCAGCACTTCTGTTTCACTTTCTGTACCAATGATGAGAGGATTCTGTGAAGACAGACTTTTTTTTACAGGATCTGAAAAATTTCTATAGTAATCAAACATATATGCCCATATTAAGCACCATAGACTGCCAAATTCCAGAGAAACAGAAAACACTCTAGACTTGTGCATGGAATCACTTTTATGTGTTATTTCAAATGCCCTTCCTGAAATTCTTATGATGATCTGCGGAGGGAGGGGGGAAGAATTCTGAAGATAAAAGTAAATTCCAGTGCCATTTCTATGATTGTGGAACCATGGGAAGCCAGGGGCACTGAATTTATCACAGTATTTACATTACTGTTACAAATCCAAATGTTTCACCTATTTTCTAGGAATACTTCACCTTGGTTAAAAAGAACCAAGCAAAATCACGGTGCAACGGTAATACAATTAGGGCATTACCGATGCACCCAAACTTGTAGATTGTGCAAGGAATATCAGGTTGCAACCTGTATAAGTGCAGGTAACTGTGCAAAAAGGGGCTAAAACTGTTTTTCTTTAATAATTGTATTCTCTGCCATGCATTGTCAGGGATTGAAGAAAGCACATGCCCAGCTTTCATTATCTGAAGATAACCTTCCAAATGTAAACCAGTGCAGACCTGTCTTCCTGAGTCTGCAAACTGGCAGTTCCAGAGCTTCTATTCCGCCTCACGATGCTGCCAAGCACTAGCAGCTTTGGTCAGTTTCACTGCTGTTATTCAGAACCCCAGGGGTGACGGTAAAACTGAGAAAAATGGTGCCTCTTTCAGGAAAAGTAAGTTCAAGCAGAATCAGGCACTGGAGCTATTCATAGAGAAGCTCAATCCCCGCTTCCCTCCTCCCATGGAGTAGGAGGAGGGAGGGGATTTCTCCCTTTGGGTCTTGAAAAAACAAGAGTGAAAAACAGGGTGCTGGGCTATGGGGGAGATCTGTGTGTGTCAGGGCACTGCGGGTCTGTGTGGGGCATTGTGCAGTTATGGTGTGGGGCTGTGGGGAAGGGCACTGGGAGGGAGGAAGGAAGGGAGGGGAAATCTGTGTGTATTGGGAAACTAGAGAGTGGGGGTTTCTGTGTGGGGTGCTGGGCAGCTGTGGTGGGGCTGTGGGCAGGGGTGTGCTGGGCGAGGTGTGTGTGCACAGCACTGTGCATTTGTGGTGGAAGAGTTGTAGGGGGGTGCTGGGCAGGGGAGCTCTGTGGCACAGCATGGAAAGGGCACGCTGGTAGCACACGGCCAGGCGGACCAGTGTGCCTCTGGCTCCCAACGGGGCTGCGCACCTGTGTCTGTCTGTCTCCCCCCCAGCTCCACAAACGTGGCCTGATAGTTCACGCTTGCGATCTGGTCACCCTCCCGCTCCGTCCATCCTTCACTCCCTTCCCTGCATCTCTCCATCCTTGTCCTCTGTCCCGTCCCCTCTGTCCATCCGTCCCTGCATCCCCCCAGCCCTGTCCTCCGTCCCGTCCCCTGTCTCCATCCGTCCCTGCCCCCTTCGTCCCCTCCGCCCCGTCCCTGCATCCCCCCAGCCCTGTCCTCTGTCCCGTCCCGTCTCCATCCGTCCCCTCCAGTTCATTTGCAGCCCAGCTCAGCCCCGGTCACGCTCGCCAGGTGGGGCCGGGCAGCTCCCCTGCGCTGCGATCCAGCACCGGGCACCGTCTTGCTCCCAGCCGCGGAGCACAGGGCAGGCTGTGCAGGGTGGGGAGGGATACTCGCATTGCTGACACCTGCCTGCCTCAGGGCTTTCTCCCTGCCCGCCGCGAGGATCGCGAGGGAGGGGAGCAGCGTGCCGCTGAGAGCCGTGTCAAATTGGCCGGGTGGCTGCCTGCAGACAACACGGGGGAAGAGAACCAGACAGCCCTGTAACGCAGCCGCTGCTCGGGACCCGGATCCACGCTGCTGTGCCACCGAGATCCATCAAGTGCCACGGGAGCGGGGGACACACCACCCACCCCATGGAAGTGTCAGGGGCTGCTCGGGCTGGGAGCCCGACGGAGAGTCCAGCTGGGGAGAGGCTCAAAGGGGGGGGGTAAAAACGTTGCACCAAAAATATGAAAAAGTTGCAAGACAAAAACCCTTTAATTACAGCTCGGACGGGCCCCTCCGGCGCAGGGGGCTCGGGGCCAGCCGCGGTCCCGCCGCCGGGCAGCAGCAGCAGCAGCGAGGCAGCAGGAGGGGGCGGCGCGAGACGGTTCCTGGGGATTCCCTGCTCGCGCCGCTGCCAGGGGGAGCCGCTGCTGCTGCGAGCTGGTGCGCGGGGGGTGGAGTGGGGGGTGTCCTCGCGGGCGGGGCTCGCGCCCAGCGCGCTGACACTGTCCGTTCGGAACTGAAACGCCGCTCGGCCGGGCCGCCCCACTTATGACGTCCCCGCCCTCTGCCCCCCGCCCAACCAGCGTGGTCACCCGGGCTCCGCCCACTGTCGCCGCGGCAACCACCAAAACAAACGACTCGGAACACGTGGGGCAGGGAGGGGGGTTAGGAAGGGCCGTGACGCAAACAAAGCAGCTGGGTGGCAGCGCGCGGCAATGACGTCCCCGAGGAGGATCCGCGACGCAGGGGCGGCTCCTCCCCCCGCCCCCCCGCTCGCGGGCAGCGACCCAGCGCCTCGCGCGCCTGTGCTGGAGGGGAGGCGGCGGCGGATGCAGGGACGGGACGGAGGGGACGGAGGGGGCAGGGACGGATGGAGACAGGACGGGACGGAGGACAGGGCTGGGGGGTGCAGGGACGGGACGGAGGGGACGAAGGGGGCAGGGACGGATGCAGACAGGGGACGGGACGGAGGACAGGGCTGGGGGGACGCAGGGACGGGACGGAGGGGACGGAGGGGGCAGGGACGGATGCAGACAGGGGACGGGACAGAGGACAGGGCTGGGGGGATGCAGGGACGGGACGGAAGGGGCAGGGACGGATGGAGACAGAGGACAGGGCTGGGGGGATGCAGGGATGGGACGGAGGGGACGAAGGGGGCAGGGACGGATGGACAGAGGGGACGGGACAGAGGACAAGGATGGAGAGACGCAGGGAAGGGAGTGAAGGATGGACGGAGGGGGAGGATGACCAGATCGCAAGCGTGAACTATCAGGCCACATTGGTGGAGCTTGGGGGGGAGACAGACAGACACAGGTGCGCAGCCCCGTTGGGAGCCAGAGGCACACTGGTCCGCCTGGCCGTGTGCTACCAGCGTGCCCTTTCCTATGTGCCCTAAGGCATTCCTATGTTATTCCATAACATTCCTATGTGCCATAACATTCTTATGTGCTGAATAAGAGCACATAACATTCCTATGTTCCCTTCCCAAGTCCAGGAGGGGTGTGTGTGTGTGCCCTTTCCTATTCTTATGTGCTGATCAGTACTGTGGTAGCAGAACTGAAACTGAAAAGGTAGCAGGCAGGACTATGCACAAAGAGAAAAGGGATGTAGACCTGCCCTTTGTACCCTACAGGACCTGTGGTCACAGGCCCTTCCTAATTTGGGGGGAACCAAGGAATATAAAAAGTAATCTCTTGTAAATTGAACCAATGTTGTCTAACTGCTAGAGTTGGAATCTTGATACTAATTTTTCCTAATGATTGTAAGTTATTTACAGTCACCTGGCTGGCCTTTGAGGACTGACAAATCACAGCCAGAAGCTCTTTGATTTTTGGGAAGGCCCCAGATCATTTTGCAGCTGGAGTGGGCAGCACCACTCAGGCTACCGTTGATACACTAGGACCATCACAAGTTCTTCTGCTGAGCATCCAGCATGACGTTTGACCACAAAAAGGGGCAGACAAATAGAAGAGGCAATATAGTATGTAGTGGGCTCAGGGATGAGAACAAGGGACTAATCCTAGCGTTGACACTGGCTCCCACTGTGGCCCTGGTCAAGTCACATAGGCCAAAATTTCCATACTTGAGTGCCTATAGTTATATACCTAAATCATTGACTTTAATAGGGTATTAGAGCAGTGGAAGCTACTCCAGCCATTGATCTTTTCCCATTTTGCATACTGAGGAGGGAGAGTGCTTCCTTGTGTCCCCCCTTGCAAGGATTCCCAGCACCCACGAGTTACTCATGTGGGTATTGAACATAAAATTTTCCCCATGCAAAAATACATTTTGTTTTCAAACAATCCAAGGACTTAGCTGACCCGGAGAATTTTTTTAGAAAAAGGGCAAAATAGCTTGACATTTCAAAAGAAATCACTGTTTAATTTTCTTTATAGTTCAAACATTATTTTAAAGGAGTTGAACTCAGATGTTCCTGAGGTTTAACAATGACTTGTATACATAGCTCCCAGAATGGAACCTGTGCAAACAAAAAATAAACAATAATAGTGTCTTTTAAATTCACTGTATTTTTAAAGACACACAGAGGAGAATCAGCCAGGCTGATTCATTGTATTTTCCCTGTGCTGATGAAGGAATTAGAGACAATAACAGAGCTTGACAAAACCAGCTAAAGCCACCAAACCAACTGGAGGGTTAAATCTATCAATCAGCAGTAAATATGAAATATAGGGGGGTGGGATCAGGGCGATGCCCTGGGGAGAAGCCTAGAGAACTCCTCTTCCCCAAATGTCAGAAGAGGGAAGGTGCTGGGATTTTTATCAGAATGCCCTCCCTGAGTCCTATTTAGAGATTCAGGTTCTTTAACATTATAGCTGTCCCAAGTTTGCATAGTGCAATGCTTGAATTTACATGAAGAGAAAATAGAGAGTAAGTAGTAAAGTTCTTCCAATTTTAAACTAGATGTATATTAAATTAAATCTGTGCTAATTAATCAGATGCATAAAGAGTATTTAAGACAACAGCTCAGCCCCTCTCACCCACCCTCTCTCCATCACCATTGTCAACTTTCTCTGGATGTGTTTTTATGGATAAACTGAACTGATCTGACTGGCTGAATCAAACAATAAGTTGTTCTAAACGAATCACGATGCTTCAGGTCAATAACTGTTTGGGAAACATCTGTTACTTTACTGCTTCAACATTCAGCTGAGAAAATTATTAGATATATATTCTGATAATTTGAACAGAAACAAAGTCATCGTAACAGAACATTGAGAGAGGATCAAAGCCTTAGGTTTTGAAAATAAATATCACACGTCAACATTTTTTCCATAAATGCTTCGGCAGCGGGAGACCATTATCCTAAGATAACATTCTCTAGCAGAGAGATGATCTCCTAATTAGAGCAATATGTAAACTACTTTAGGATGCTTGATATAAATCCTGCAAACTGATTCATTGATACTTTTACTAAGATGAATTTTGATATCATGGGATGAAATCCTGGCCCTATTGTAGTTTATAGAACGAGGAGTACTCGTGTCACCTTAGAGACTAACACATTTATTTGGGCATAAGCTTTCATGGGCTAAAACCCACTTCATCAGATGCATGCAGTGGAAAATACAGTAAGAAGATATATATACAGAGAACATGAAAAAATGGGGGTTGCCATACCAACTCTAACAAGATTAATCAATTAAGGTGGGATATTATCAGCAGGAGAAAAAAAAACTTTTTGTAGTGATAATCAGGATAGCAAACAGTTGACAAGAAGGTGTGAGTAACACTAGGGGAAAAATTAGCATGGGGAAATTTTTTTGGAAAAGTTATTTTGTTGAAGAATTGAGACTTTTAGGTCTGTAATCAAGCGTCCAGGGAGGTTGAAGTGTTCTCCGACTGGTTTTTGAATGTTATAATTCTTGACGTCTGATTTGTGTCCTTTTATTCTTTTATGTAGAGACTGTCTGGGTTGGCCAATGTATATGGCAGAGGGGCATTGCTGGCACATGATGGCATATATCACGTTGGTAGATGTGCAGGTGAAGGAGCCCCTGATGGTGGGGCTGATGTGATTAGGTCCTATGATGGTGTCCCCTGAATAGATATGTGGACTGAGTTGCCAACTGGCTTTGTTGCAAGGATAGGTTCCTTGGTTATTATTGTTGTTGTGTGGTGTGTGCTTGCTTCAGGTTGGGGGGCTGTCTGTAAGCGAGGACTGTCCTGTCTCCCAAGGTCTGTGAGAGTGAGGGATCATCCTTCAGGATAGGTTGTAGATCCTTGATGATGCGCTGGAGAGGTTTTAGTTGGGGGCTGAAGGTGACGGCTAGTAGCGTTCTGTTATTTTCTTTGTTGGGCCTGTCCTGTGGTAGGTCACTTCAGGGTACTCTTCTGGCTCTGGAGCACCTGGCATTGGCCACTGTCGGTAGACAGATACTGGGCTAGATGGACCTTTGGTCTGAGCCGGTACGGCCGTTCTTATGTTCTTATACTTGGGGAAAATGACTAGCAACCTGGCTACCATGGCTTGAGCTACCTTTGAGAACTGATTGCCTCCTTATTACCAGAACATCATTACAGAAAGGAAGCTTGTAATGAAACAGGGCCAGATGTGGATAGCCGGGATAGCCTCCTGCTGTGCTCATTTGGGTTTGTACTGTAGTACGGTGCAGTGTTTCTTTACAAAGGGCAATTGTTTGCTACTTTCCTTAGTAGGGACTAGGTGAAAATAAGATGAAAAATTCCAGCTTTTTGTTGGATATTGTTTATCTGCTCCTTGCACATTCAGGGTAATAGCTTAGAACTTTCACTGAAACTGAAGTTGCATAAAATGAGTTTTGTTTTAATACAGTTTAATTTAATTACTTTCAATTCTCTGATAAACACAGCATTGAGTGGTGAAAAAGGGACTGTCACAAAGATAAGAATGGCAATAAAATATATACTGAAAACAACAGATATGTAAGAGCTTCATTGTTTAAACAGTACATAGAAAGAAAAAACTATTATATATTAAGAAAAAAATAGGGAAATTAACAAACCAAAAAAACCTTCATTTAACGTTACTTAAGTTTGCTTTCATCAATAAAATAAACCATAAAATAATTAGGAAATACAAAGTCAAGATTTTCAAAAACGATTAAAAGGTTACGAAATTTTACGTTCTCTTGTTAGCAAATGTCCAAATAAGTGTTGCCCTGGGCACCCTTAATTCAGTCCTCTTGTGCATTTCCATGATGATGCAGACTTTCATTACCTGATCCCAGGAAGAAGATCAGCAGGAAGAAATGGAATAAGAGGAAAGAGAAGATGAGAAAAGAGGAAAGGAGGAAGAGGGAAGCCCAAAAGGACAAATTTCAAACACCCGCAGCGAGTCACAGATTCATAAATTCCAAGGCCAAAAGGAACCACTCTGGTCTGACTTTCTATTTAACATCGGCCATTGAATTTCCCTGAAAATAATTCCCACAGAAATTAAAGCAGATTGTTTAGAAAATCACACAATCTTGATTTTTTTTTAAAAAGGCCAGTTGTGGAGGATCCAGCACAACCCTCGGTGAATGGCTCCAAACCCTGAGGTTAAAAATGCGCGCTTTCTCTCTAGTGTGAATTGGTCTAGGCTTCAACTTTCAGCCATTGTCTGCTCTTAACCTTTATCTGCTAAAGTGAAGAGCTCATTAGTAAATATTTCTTCCCTTAGGCTCACCGCTTAACCTTCTCTTTGAATGAGCTCCTGTACTCTGTCAGCACAAGGAGGGTTTTCTAATCCTTTCATCATTCATGTGGCTCTTCTGTGAACCCTGTCCAATGTGAGAGCATCTGTCTCAAACTGTGGACACCAGAAGTGGACACAATTTTCCAGGAGTGGTTGCACCAGTGCTCAGTACACAAATATGGAACCTCTCTATTTCTACTTGAGATTCTGCTCTTTGTATGGCTCCAAGAGTCACATTTGCCCCTTTAGCCACTGGGAACTCATGGGGAGCTGATTATCCCCCATGACCCCAAGTCTTTTTCAGAGTTGGTGGTTCCCAGGTTTGAATCCTCTATCTTGTACACAGAGCCTATATTTTGTCTTACTTTCTACACAGGTGATGACTTCTTTCGACAAAATCTAAACACAGAAATGAAAAAAACTCACAAAGTATCTCCTCCCCACCAATCCCCTTGGTCCTCACAGAGAGACAGCAAAGATGGAGGCTTGCTGCAACCAGGCTACAGAGGTCTCCGAGCTTCCCCCTGCCCCATCCCTGTCCTGCCTGGCTGTTGTCAAGGGAGCTCTGTGAGGTCACATCCGCCTCATCGTCTTTGCCCAATAGGCTGAATTCCTGCCAAAGGCCTTTGTGAAGTCACTGCCACACTCACCTTTCCCTTGCAGGCCTGATGTCTGCCCCTGGCCAGCCCGGTTCGATGTTTGAGTTGCACCCCAAGATCTCCCCACTTGGTCATTATTGATTCTGGGGAGCAAGCAGGCTACCCAGTAAAACAGCAGAGTCTGTTCCTCACCCCACAATGAGTTTTTCACAGAGGTGTCAGTTGAGAAACAATTTGATGGCCTAATCCGGCCTCTATTTCTCAGGCTATGAAATTTCACACACGTAGCACCATATTAAGCCCAATCGCTTGTAGGAATTCACTAAAAGGCACCTTCCAGAATGACAACAAGTTGTGATGTGAGGATAGCTGGAAACAGAGAATCCACCTTTCCCCTAGGTAATTTGTTGCAGTGGCTAGTGTCTCTCACTGTCAAAAATGTGTGCCTTACATTTCATTTGAATTTCTCAGGCTTCAGCTGACAGCCATTGGTTCTTGTTGTGCCTTTCTTGGCTAGATTGAATTAGCCCTGCCCCATGAAATCCGATCTCCCCGTCCTGCTGGGAGCCCCTCAGGCAGGAGCACCCCAGTAGGTGCCTCCTAGCTGTTTGTCTTCTGGATTTGGGACAGGACTTCCCCTGTATGGATGCTCTCTGTAGGGATATCAGATGCACCTCCAGAGGCAGTGCAGAAGCAAGTGCACTGCATCAGCCTGTCATTGGGATCAGGGCTTTGGCCTTGGCAGCTTCTGCTTCAGCCACATCTCTGGGTGCCCAGGCTCAGGGCTTCTGACCCCTGTGGCCACCTCCACATTTGGGAATGTCTTGTAGTTTCAGAACGGTTGGTGGCTCCTTCCCTCCAAGCCCAGGTCTGAAGGCAGGACGGCAGTGAGGGTGGCAATGCTGTGACTCTCCTACAACAACCTTTGAACTCTTCCACTCTTCCATTTTGGTGGGGAAGCCCACCAAACAACATCTCATTGAGATGGACGTGTTCCCAGGGAATGTCTCAATTACAAGGAATCAACATTTCCCAGCTGAAATAAATGTTGTGCTGGAAAACTTTCTTTTTTTTTTTCTTTCGAAAGGACTTTTGGCTTCAGATTTTTTTTTTTTTTTAGACTGTGGCTTTTCTGTTTTGTGGCACAGAAGCAGACAAGTTAGAGAAAACATAAAATATTCTTGCTGAAAGTTTGCAATATCTTGTCAATTTGTTTATTAAGACCAGAACAATAGCACATAAGAACCCCAAAATCAGAGGGAGAGAACATAGGCTACTGCCTATAACAGAGAGGCACAACTCACTGGGTACCTGCTGACTGACTGGTGCTAAGTCCCAAGTTTGTTCTGCCTTACTGAGCTGCCTAGCATGCAAGCACGTACAGAAACGCTGCCCAACATGTAACGTCTCTCCTTTTTTGGATGTGTGTGGCATCATCATTAATGCGTGTTCTATGTAGTTAGGTTATTGTCTTCTTTAGGAAATTTGGGGAAAGAGGAGCCCTGGGAAACCCTGTTCCCCTCCTCCCCTCATACACACTGCACATTTGCTGCTACCTGGTGCTGGCTGAGCAGTAGCATTGTGACATCAGAGAGGATCCACCACTCAGCACCCCGTCCCTCCAGTTCATTTGCATACTTGCGGAGAATGAATAGCAACCTGGCTACCATGGCAAGAGCTACCTTTGATGACTGATTGCCCCCTTATTACCAGAGCATCATTACAGAAAGGAAGTTTGTAAAGAAACAGGGCCAGATGTGGATAGCCGCGATAGCCTCCTGCTGTGCTCATTTGAGTTTGTACTGTAGTAGGGTGCAGTGTTTCTTTACAAAGGGCAATTGTTTGCTACTTTCCTTAGTAAGGACTAGGTGAAAATAAGATGAAAAATTCCAGCTCTTTTTCTTGGATATTGTTTATCTGCTCCTTGCACATTCAGGGTTATAGCTTAGAACTTTAGCGGAAACTGAAGTTGCATAAAATGAGTTTTGTTTTAATACAGTTTAATTTAATTACTTTCAATTCTCTGATAAACACAGGATTGAGTGGTGAAAAAGGGACCTTCACAAAGATAAGAATGGCAATAAAATATATATTGAAAAGAACAGATGAGTAAGAGCTTCATTGTTTAAACAGTACATAGAAAGAAAAAACTATTATATATTAAGAAAAAAATAAGGAAAGTAACAAACCAAAAACCCCTTCATTTAACGTTACTTAAGTTTGCTTTCATTAATAAAATAAACCATAAAATAATTAGGAAAAGAAAGTCAGGATTTTCAAAAATGATTAAAAGGTTACGAAATTTTTACGCTTCAGCTGACAGCCATTGGTTCTTGTTGTGCCATTTTTGGCTAGATCGAATTAGCCCTGCCCCGTGAAATCCGATCTCCCTGTCCTGCTGGACCCCCCAGCCAGGAGAACCCAGTAGGGGCCTCCTAGCTGTTTCTCTGCCCGGCTGGGGACAGGACTTCCTCTCCGTGGGGATATCAGACGCACTTGCAGAGGCAATGCAGAAGTGAGTGTGCTGCATCAGCCCGGTGTTGGGCTCAGGGCTTTGGCCTTGGCAGCTTCCGCTCCAGTCACATCTCTGGGTGCCCGGACTCAGAGCTTCTGGCCCCCTGTGGCTGCAGCCAGTGCTGGGGCACTGGGCTCAGGACTTTCATGCCCTTCCCAACTCCTGACGGCACTCTGGGTACCTGGGCTCAGGGCTTCTGCCTGGCATCTGAAGTGAGAGCTCTGGGCTTCCCTTGCAGTTCCTTCTGGGGCTCAGGGGTCCATTTCTCTGAATGCCCCGAAAATGGTAGGAGCCGAGCTGTTCCCAAGTAATAGGTAGGAGCTGAGGTGCTACAACATGAAACCTCTCTGAGGCTCTTATCTGCTCCACAGGGACGTCTGTCTTCTCACTCAATTAGCAGTGGGAAAGGGGAAAACCCCAAGGAGGCTCCTCCTCGCGCTCACAGGCTGTCGGGGGCAGAGAATTCACCCCAAGGCCACGCTTGTGAGTCTGTATCATAACACGCATGCACAACAGCACTGCACAAAGTTTATAAACGTCACCTTAACTCTGATGGTTCCTAACGTTTAAAGGCCCCCAGGGGTGCAACTTGGAGCTGGGATACCGCTGAGCTCTCTGTCTCCCCAGCCTGGGCTCCCTCTCACACTGCTGCTGGGAGAAGATGCAGCTCGCTCCCGTCCCTGCACTCACACAAACCTTTGCACAGGCAGGGACACACCCAGCTGCAGGGACCAGGAAGCTTCTCCCCAGCTCCCCAGCCTAGGTCCCCAGTGCTGCAGCGTCTTGCCCTGGCCAAAAGCCTGACGGGATCACTTTATTACCCAGTCTGCTCCTCCCTCCAAGTGGAGAGGATCATGCACCAGTCTCTGGTCCTGAGCAGGTGCCCCAACCACATCTAGCAAAACGAAGAGTTTTAGGGGGAAATAGAACACACATTGATTAACTATGCAAAGATAGGCTTGAAGGGATTGTAAGCAATGAGCGCACAGCTCAATGCAGGTTACCCAAGAACTGAACCAAAAGAACCCTCTGCTTTGGCCTCAGCGGCAGATCTGGGGCGGTGAGAGCTGAATTCCAGACTCACTTTCCTGCTCAGCCGCAGCTCTTTCCCCCAGGTCTCTCCCCTTGCCGGCAGGCTCCGGCTCAGCGGCTGGCTCCAGCCACCACAAAGAGTCCGAACCCTCCCTGCCCCCCAGAGCTGGGCACAAAGGGGGCTAATGCAGATCTCTCCCCCATACAGACCCGGCTGGGGCAGCAGCAGCAGCAGCCCAGGCACCCACCGGCCCCCCAGCAGCCCCCACACTCCAAATGCCCTGCACCGCACACACCCGCCGGCCTCACAGCTCCTCCCCACCCTCCCATGATCTCATGGGCTCATAGACTCATAGACTCGAAGGTTAGAAGGGACCATAATGATCATCTAGTCCCACCTCCTTCACAACGCAGGCCACACAATCTCACCCATCCACTTCTATAGCAAACCCCTAACCTATGTCTGACTTACTGAACTCCTCAAATTGTGCTTTGAAGACCTCAAGCTGCAGAGAATCCTCTAGCAAGTGACCAGTGCCCCATGCTGCAGAGGAAGGCGAGAAACCTCCAGGGCCTCTGCCAATCTGCCCTGGAGGAAAATTCCTTCCCGACCCCAAAGATGCTGATCACTTAAACCCTTAGCATGTGGGCAAGACTCACCAGCCAGTACCCACGAGAGAATTCTCTGCAGTAACTCACATCCCAACCCATCTAACATCCCATCCAGACCACTGGGCATACTTACCTGCTGAGAATCAAAGATCAATTGCCAAATTCATGCTAGCCCATCATACCATCCCCACCATAAATGTATTAAGCGTAGTCTTGAAGCCAGATATGTCTTTTGCCCCCAATACTCCCCTTGGAAGGCAAGTCTAAACTCCCTAGTGTCCACTTGATAGCCACTGGTTCTTCTTCTTCTGCACAGCATCGCTCGTGGAGAACAAGGACCTGCACATCTACAGTCGTACTCTATCTTTGTTTCAAGAATGAAAACAAACTAGCGCCTCAGAGGACCGGAATGGATTTCAGCTGATGGACAGCTTTGCTCAGTGTTTGTACATTTTAACAGGAATATATTGAATGATTAAATTCATTTCACGTCCCCGTTCAGCGGAACTCCTGAACATACAGGAGATGGATATGAAAATATAGATCAATTAAAAAAGAGGACATGTAAGAGAGCAGCTGGACTTGAACCAGAAACCTCTCGATCCACCCTCAAATGCACCACCACTGAGTTCCCTGAGGCAGCTGAGTGTTGGAGCCAGTGAGCTTGAAGAGTATGAAAGGGACACTTATTTCAAAGAGCTTCTCTTCCATTCCCAGACATGAGTGGTTTTAAAAATGGAGTTTCATTACATTTTCTATGTGCATGTAAACACCAGAGCTTGCACAATCCCCACAACTGCTCAGTCTCACCAGAGCACAATAACTTTGGAGGCCCCACACCCAGCTACCCAGCTCTGCGGCCTTTAACCTCTTCAGCAGTTCTCCAATGCCTTAAAGCCACAGGGCACAGCATGGAATTTCACCCCATTAATCCTAAATCAATTTGGATGAAAAATCTTTGCAAAAATATTTCATTTTCCAAACCAAAAGTATCTCCCGTTTGTGGCGTCCCCTTAAACTGTCTCTTCGCACACAAAGAGGAGACACTTTAATTTGGAAACGAGATAAGATGCTTCAGTCAGGGTAAGCAGTTGCTCCCCTTCATGATTGAAAGATCATAAAATGCCAGTAAAATTGACTTTCAGCCCTTACACAGCAGACCCCACTGACGGCATCTCCCCGGGGCCGGGTGGAGCCAGCTCACCTTATCAAACCTTCCCATACCCGGGGGAACGGGAAAGTGCGAGGCTGCAGCGCCACCTAGCGGCCACAGGACAAATCGCCGGCTGCTGCACCTGTGGGCACTGGGAGTTCGCTTAACATGGAAAGCTGCCTAATGCAAGGTTGGCAAAACGGGGGTCTGCTGCACTACATCATCATCTGCAATGACTCAACCCGATAGGACACCTCCAGTGCTACGCTGCTACTAGTGACCCTCTCAAACAGGTCCCCACAGCTCCCCAGCCTCCCCCCACCAGGAGGCAGCTAGGAGAGGTTTGTAACACTGCTCTACAGCCAAAATGCTTCTGAAATAAATGGAGTCCAACTTTACTAATTCTGTGTCACTGAGAACAAAAATGATGCTTAAAATTCTTGATTGGCTCTAGTTTTCAAGATATGCTATTGAGTCAGTATTTATGACCCTTGACTTGGGAATGGCGGAGGATAAGTGAGTTATAAAGGGACGGGATCTCAATTTAAACCAGTAATGACTAAAATACATCTTTGACTGGATCTATGAATAAATCTATGAATGGCTTTGGACAGTACTTGCTTTTTAGGCAAAACAATGAAGGATACAATCTGAAGCTGGTATTGCCTCAGACATGATATGAATTGCATCATGTTATTCCTAGAAGTCATGGATGATGCAATCATAATGAAGCTGACCCAATTGCCCTATATCAGCTCTAGAAATCATACAGTGTCTTGCTCTCTTATTTGTCAGTGTTTGATTTTGCAAAGGGACCCATTTCTCTTTAGCCAAAGTGAGCAGAGATGCCTCGTACTTGTGTGAACAGTGCAGATAACTTGTGCTATGTTTGTGGTGAAGTGACTTTTGCATCACAAAAGTGCAGTATAAACACTATGGTTAAGAAAGCCTATCACTTTTCTTTTGGCTGCAAAATTGGAGATCAGGTGTGTGTTGGAAGCAATGAGTGTGGCAATCTCAGTGAACCGACGGAGGGTGACGGTGGTCAGAGAGAGACAACGGAAGGTTAAAGGGGCAACGATGGGCATAACGATGATGATTGTGTTGTATTTCATTCCTTAGATCTGGTGCCAGCGCCCGTCCCTTTAGCCTTATAGTTTACCAAGAGTAAAACTAAATATCTGTTGAGATACAAGGGAGTGTCTGTGTCCATTCCTGCTAGCTGCACAGGGGTTTGACGTTGCTGCTTTCAATCCTCCGGCTCTGCTGAGACAAGGAACAATTCAGGCGGTCACTGAACTGAAGGAGGGAGACGATTTTCTGACAGGGACGGATGGCTCCTCTTAAAGGTGTTTGGCAGGCAGCCTCCTTCCCAAGTCTGTCCCGACAACACCCAGTTGAAAAGGGACTCTCCCCAGCCCTCCTCAGCCCAGTGAAAACGAGCGAGTGAGTGAGCGTGGGGGAGAGCGAGCAACAGAGGGAGATGGATTGAGCGGGCTGGGACCTCGGTGAAGGGGCAGGATGAGGGTGTTCAGTTTTGTTGGGTCAGAAAGTTGGCAACCTCAGATCCAGGGGAAACAACTCAAACACCGAATGAGTCTGGCCAGGGGCAGGAAATCAGCTTTGAGGAGAGGGGTGGGTGTGGCAGTGACATCACAAAGGCATTTTGCAGGAACTCGGCCTATTGGGCAAAGGTGTTGGGGAGGGGGTGACCTCACAGAGAGACCCCGACATCAGCCGGGCAGGACAGAGGTGCAGGGCCAGGCCAGTCTCTGAGACCTCCCGGCTTTGCTGCCGCAAGTCTCCTTCGCGAGGTCTCTCCTCGAGGGCTGAGAGAGAATTAGGATTCAGAGTTGTGAGCATGAGGAGGAACCTCTGTGGAGTTTTCTCCTTTCCTACCACTGATTGTGCCGAAAACAAACTTCCCTTTGAGAAGGTAAGAGGCTCAGAGAGCTTTGGAACCTGTTCCGTGTGATCCACCTGGCGCAGGCAGCATTCTAGGCCCAGACAGCACTGGCTTCAGGTGGCAGAATTTGATTTCCTCCCTAGGTTTTGATGGTTGGAATCCCTGGGGACATTGGGGTGTATCCTTTTTGGTTTATCTTTTCCTCTTTCCTCCCTCCTTTCTCCTCTTCTCTTGCTTCTTTTTTCCCTTTTCCAGCTTCCCTCCCTCTACCTAGGAGGGACGGGTCTGGAGTGCGGGCAGGGGAGGGGTATTGCTCTCATTGCGGGAGGTCCTCACCAAGAGGTGGGTCTGGGTCTGAGAGTGATCCCCTCTGATGGTGTCCTGGGCCGTCCTTTGGGACATCTGGTGAGACCCCTCAGCCTCCTGCCCCTCAGAGTCTCAGTGCTGATTGGCTGAGCAGGGGGCTATCGACACCAAGGAGACTCAGGTCAGTTTGGTCTCTTTTCAAATCAGGCAAATAAGTCACAACCAATCCAATGTATGGAATTAATCTTGCTGCTTCTCTCCATTAATTGTCTCTTGGCAGGTCATGATTTTCAATAATGTCCTAGGTCTTCTAAAATACTTGCTGAATAATTACTATGAACCACTGTTGGTCTCTAGCTCACTTGAGGGCACTTTATTCTGATCACTCAATGTGTGAAATTCAAGATGTGTGAGAGAGGCTGAAAGTCAGGAGCAGTGTTTCCTCTAATTTGTTATGTCCATGTGTGGAATGAATTTTGTTTTGGGCACAAATATGGAGGTGAGGTGTGACACATCACCTGCATATTGCGCTCCTTACAAAATTCATTCTGCACATGGATGGTGTGTGGCAGGGGTGAGGCTGAAAGGTTTGGAGTGTGGGAGAGGCTCGGGGGGGGTGGTTGGGGCGCAGTGATGTGAGGGCTCCGGCTGGGGGTGCAGGCTCTGGAGTGGGGCTAGCGATGAGGGTCTCAGCATTGGAGCAGAGGGTAGGGGCGCAGGCGGTGAGGGCTCTGGGGTGGGGCTGGGAATGAGTAGATTGGGGAGCAGGTTGCCCCAGGGAGAAAGAACTGCCCCCTCCAGCCCTCTCTCCCCACAGCAGCTCAGGGCCAGATGAGAGGGCACCTGTCTCCAAGCCGCAGCAGCGCCGGTGGGGCTTGGTTGGGACTGAGGGAGGCGACAGGATTTATTTTTCCGAAGTCAAAAGGAGGAAGGGATGGAGTTATGCTTCAGTTTTTACCTCATAAACTTATTCCTGTCTAACCTACAGGACACTATGGGAATAAGACACTATGTCATGTGGTGACATCACAAGAGCAGAGGATGTGAGAATTACAGCAACTGAGAGGGTGGGGGATTTAGAGTCGGATTGTTTCAAATGCTGCATTTGTCGGCTGACATTTAACAGCAACGCTTAGCTAACACAATGGAGAAAGGAATTCTCTGCTAAAGATTCAACCTGCCCCTTTGGCCAACTCCACCCCTTCCCTGACCGGAGTGTGCTCAGAACACCTCTCCCGCCAGCCTCCCCCCCCACACACACACAAGCCCACAGCTGGGCACCCTGCACAAAGCAAGGGAGGGTGTTGCTTGGCTTGTTTTACTTTTTACTTTTCAAAAGGCTTTTTAAAAAGCATTTTCTGCCCCTGTTCCCCATGGTGAGGAAGCAGATGGTTAGTTAAACAAAAGTTAAACAAAAGTTAAAAGGTAGAGTGACTAAAATGAAATCCCTGCAAGTTGCATGGGCCCTTTTTAAAGACACCATAATAGAGGCCCAACTTCAATGTATACCCCAAATTAAGAAACACAGTAAAAGAACTAAAAAAGAGCCATCGTGGCTTAACAACCATGTAAAAGAAGCAGTGAGAGATAAAAAGACTTCCTTTAAAAAGTGGACGTCAAATCCTACTGAGGCAAATAGAAAGGAGCATAAACACTGTCAACTTAAGTGCAAGAGTGTAATAAGAAAAGCCAAAGATGAGTTTGAAGAACGGCTAGCCAAAAACTCCAAAGATAATAACAAAATGTTTTTTAAGTACATCAGAAGCAGGAAGCCTGCTAAACAACCAGTGGGGCCCCTTGACGATCAAAATACAAAAGGAGCGCTTAAAGACGATAAAGTCATTGCGGAGAAACTAAATGAATTCTTTGCTTCAGTCTTCATGGCTGAGGATGTTAGGGAGATTCCCAAACCTGAGCTGGCTTTTGTAGGTGACAAATCTGAGGAACTGTCACAGATTGAAGTGTCACTAGAGGAGGTTTTGGAATTAATTGATGAACTCAACATTAACAAGTCACCGGGACCAGATGGCATTCACCCAAGTGTTCTGAAAGAACTCAAATGTGAAGTTGTGGAACTATTAACTAAGGTTTGTAACCTGTCCTTTAAATCGGCTTCGGTACCCAATGATTGGAAATTAGCTAATGTAACGCCAATATTTAAAAAGGGCTCTAGAGGTGATCCCGGCAATTACAGACCGGTAAGTCTAACGTCGGTACGGGGCAAATTAGTTGAAACAATAGTTAAGAATAAAATTGTCAGACACATAGAAAAACATAAATTATTGAGCAGTAGTCAACATGGTTTCTGTAAAGGGAAATCGTGTCTTACTAATCTATTAGAGTTCTTTGAAGGGGTCAACAAACATGTGGACAAGGGGGATCCGGTGGACATAGTGTACTTGGATTTCCTGAAAGCCTTTGACAAGGTCCCTCACCAAAGGCTCTTACGTAAATTAAGTTGTCATGGGATAAAAGGGAAAGTCCTTTCATGGACTGAGAACTGGTTAAAAGACAGGGAACAAAGGGTAGGAATTAATGGTAAATTCTCAGAATGGAGAGGGGTAACTAGCGGTGTTCCCCAAGGGTCAGTCCTAGGACCAATCCTATTCAATTTATTCATAAATGATCTGGAGAAAGGGGTAAACAGTGAGGTGGCAAAGTTTACAGATGATACTAAACTACTCAAGATAGTTAAGCAGATTGTGAAGAACTTCAAAAAGCTCTCACAAAACTAAGTGATTGGGCAACAAAATGGCAAATGAAATTTAATGTGGATAAATGTAAAGTAATGCACATTGGGAAAAATAACCCCAAATATACATACAATATGATGGGGGCTAATTTAGCTACAACGCATCAGGAAAAAGATCTTGGAGTCATTGTGGATAGTTCTCTGAAGATGTCCACGCAGTGTGCAGAGGCGATCAAAAAAGCAAACAGGATGTTAGGAATCGTTAAAAAGGGGATAGAGAACAAGACGGAGAATATAGTATTGCCCTTATATAAATCCATGGTACGCCCACATCTCGAATACTGTGTACAGATGTGGTCTCCTCACCTCAAAAAAGATATTCTAGCACTAGAAATGGTTCAAAAAAGGGCAACTAATATGATTAGGGGTTTGGAGAGGGTCCCATACGAGGAAAGATTAAAGAGGCTAGGACTCTTCAGCTTGGAAAAGAGGAGACTAAGGGGGGATATGACAGAGGTATATAAAGTCATGAGTGACATTGAGAAAGTGGATAAGGAAAAGTTATTTACTTATTCCCATAATACAAGAACTAGAGGTCACCAAATGAAATTAATAGGCAGCAGGTTTAAAACAAATAAAAGGAAGTTCTTCTTCATGCAGCGCACAGTCAACTTGTGGAACTCCTTACCTGAGGAGGTTGTGAAGGCTAGGACTATAAAAATGTTTAAAAGGGAACTGGATAAATTCATGGTGGCTAAGTCCATAAATGGCTATTAGCGAGGATGGGTAAGAATGGTGTCCCTAGCCTCTGTTTGTCAGAGGATGGAGATGGATGGCAGGAGGAAGATCACTTGATCCTTGCCTGTTAGGTTCACTCCCTCTGGGGCACCTGGCATTGGCCACTGTCGGTAGACAGATACTGGGCTAGATGGACCTTTGGTCTGACCCAGTACGGCCTTTCTTATGTTCTTATGTTTTCCACTGCCCAGGAGACCCAGCCAGGGACTGATGTGCTGGAGATATGTTGGGAAAAGGAACTGTCTGAATTGCCAAGGCAGGAAGCCAACAATCTACAGCAACATCATTAACCACAAACTCACTCTAACCATGCTCCAGCCAGAAGGGAAATGGGCAGGAATTCTTGCTGTTCAGCCATGGCCACACATACAGAGATGCACAGCAGTGAGGGTGCTGGGCAAGCTGGTCTGAGCGAACAATTGGAAATGATCCTTCCGTTAGAACAGAACCAGAGTGTAGAAAGGTCCCTGTGTTAAGTGGTTGTGGCTGAGGCCTTAGGAAGCTGGCCTACGATACCACAGGAATCTTTCTGTGGAGGTTTGATTCTTGCCAGCTAGGGGAAGCTGGTGTGTGGTGTCTTTGTGGCTGCACTTTCAGTGATGCAGGTTTCTCTATCCCATTGTTCCAGGGTCATCCTACTAGATTGCCAGCTGCTTTTCAGCTGCAGTGTGGAGACTGTTTGTGTGTGTGGAGAGACAGTGTGTGTGTGTGTTGGGGAAGAGTGAGTGTGTTGAGGTAGGTAGGAGCGGATCATTATTATCCCTACTTGAAAGAGGGAGACGCTCAGGCTGAGAAAGGAGAATTGACTTGTCTTAGGTCACAAAGCCAGTCAATGGCTGAATTGGGAATAGGACCCCCAGAGCCCTGATTTTCAAATTAACCATCGGATTTTGAATTTCATACATTGAATGACCTCAATAAAGTGCTCTTAGATGAGCTCCAGTCCAACAAGTGTGCACAGTAATTATTCAGCCAGTATTTGAGGAGAACTGCAATGTTAGAGAGAATCATGAACTGCTCAGAGACCACTAATGCAGAGAAGCAGCACAATCCATGAAACATATAACTGGTTATGACTTATTTACTTGGTCTTAAAAGAGAACAACAAGGACCTGAGTCTCCTCCCTGTCAATAACCCCCTGCTCAGCCAGTCAGGGTAGAGACTGAGGATGGGAGGCTGAGGGGTCTCACCAGAGAGCTCAAACGATGGCCCAGGTCACTGGCGGGGATCACTCCCCCAGCACTACTGCAGCTCCACAGTTTTGGGTGGACCTCCCACAGTGAGAGCTGCCGAGCACTCCCCCGCAACACACACACACACACACACCCACACACCCCTCCTGGTGTTGGGAGGGGAACAGGAGAAAGGACAAAAGAAGCAAGAGAGGAAGAGAAAGGAGGGGGGGGGGGATGGAGGAAAAGTTGAAACAAAAAGGACAAACCCTAATGTCCCCAGTGATTCTAAGGGACAAAATCCCAGGTGTGGAATAAAATTCTGCCTCCTTAAGATCATGTTTTCCATGAATTCAACTGTCACCAGAATGATCAGACCGAACAGTTTCAAACCTCGAGGAGGCTCTAACCCTCTAAACAGGGACATCTGTTTTCTAGTAAAATCACTAAAAGGAAGGAGAAAACTCGAAAGAGGTTCCTCCTGGCGCTCACGTCCGTGAACCCGAATACTCTCAGTCCTCAAAGCAACACCTCGAGAAGGAGACTTGCTGAAGCAAAGCCACAGGGGTCTCTGAGGTTTCCCTGGCCCCTCGCCCCTGTCCTGCCTGGCTGATGTCAGCATCTCTCTGTGAGGTCACCACCTCCCCACCACCTTTGGCCAATAGTCTGAGCCCCTGCAAAAGGCCTTTGTGATGTCACTGCCACACCCCTCCCTTGCTGGGCTAATCTCCTGCCTCTGGCCAGGCACTTTGAAGGTTTGAGCTACTCCCTGTGGATCACCCCACTCAAGGAGCGCTCGTTCTAGGAAGCAAGCCAGCTAGACAGTAAAACATCAGACGCTGCTCCCAATGCTACACTTAGTTTTTCAGAAATTAGTTGACTTTATGGCCAGAAGAGACCATTAGAGCATCTAATCTGACCCCTGCATATCACAGGCCTCCTGTATGACACAAGAGCTACTTTTGGGGTAAACACATTCCAGAAAGGCATCTAGTCTTCATGAAATGACGTCACAAGATGGAGAATGCACCACTTTCCTTGGTAGCTTGTTCCTGTGGTGAATCATCCTCACTGTTGAATATTTGTGCCTTAATTGTAATATGAATTTGTCTCTTTTCACCTTCCAGCCATTGGGTTTTTTAATGCCTTTCTCTGCTACATTAAAGAGCCCTTTAATAGCCAATCTTTTCTCTCCATTAAGGCACTTCAACGTTTCACTGAAGTCACCTTTCAATCTTCTTTTGAGAAGCTAAACAGGTTGAGCTCTTTCAATAGCTCACTAGAAAGCATTTTTCTCCAGCCCTCAGAACATTTGGTGGCTCTTTCCTGCCTCAACTCCAATTTCACACCATCTTTTTCAAATGAGGACACCAAAACTGGAGGCAGTATTCCAGTATCAGTCTGACTGATACCATGTCACCTCCTGTGACGTTATTGACATAACCTGTAACTGTATAGATCACCGTTGCCACCACTGCTCTATATTTGCAGCCAATATTGTATAAAGGTGGTCACATAAAGGGTCTATGGAGAGGTGATGATTGGCTGATTATAATTATGCTATCTCTAGATATGTATCATTTTTGTAGTTGACATTATGAATATTGGCTCTATGCTGCCTGTATTTCAAACTTGTGCTATGCTTCTGGGGAACACCCCAGCCAGACAAATTGGTGTCAGCTCTGCCTAGCCTGCTTGATGGCCCATTAAGGACCATCAGCTATACAACTGACCCATTGAGAGAAGGCAGATATGCCTTGTGGCTCAGCAAGGTGTGCAGGGACCTGCCTATGGACAGAACTCTAAGGTTTTTCTATGCCGCTTGCTAGATAGAGTGTCCTTGGGACAAAGAAAGCAAAGACCACATGGCAAGAGACTATAAAAGACTGATGCCTCATCTCCATCTTGGCTTCAGTCCTGCTTCATACCTCTGGAGGGACTTGGCTACAAACTGAAGCTCTGTACAAAGGACTGAATGGCCCATCCCAGTTGTGGATGTACTCCAGAGACTTGATTTGAACCTGCAGTTTATTCCATCACTGCTACAAGCCTGAACCAAGAACTTTGCCAAAGTACAAGTTTTGCCCAGGGCACCGTTTCCCGTAACGCTGGTCCTTGGTAACATTTCTTGATGGGAGGGGGGGCAGGGAGAGAGACGAGGCGTTTTCTCTCTGTTTCTTTCCTCTCCATTTTCTGCTCCTTCCTTCAATTCCAGAAACCTCTCTTGTGTTTCAGACTGTGCAGTGACACCCCCCCCCCACCCCAGGACTATGGAGCCTTTGGAGCAGAAAGATCCTAGGAGCTAAGCATGAATCCAGGGGTGAGTAGCTGGCAGGAAGGAGTCCTAGCAACTCTTCTGGGAGTGCAGGGGAGGAATGACTCCCCCTTCTCTACATTCTCCCCATGGGGCTCTGCGGAGCAGGGAGGGTTGTGTGATAAATTCCATCCAACATTCCCCTTTGATCCAAGCCGAGAGACATCTCAGCTCTGCACGATCCCCTTGGCAGCACCAAACAAGGGATGTTTTCCACTGCCCGGGAGACTCAGCCAGGGACTGATGTGCTGGAGATATGTTGGGAAAAGGGACTGTCTGAATTGCCAAAGCAGGAAGCCAACAATCTACAGCAAAATCATTAACCACAAACACACTCTAACCATGCTCCAGCCAGAAGGGAAATGGGCAGGAATTCTTGTTGTTCAGCCATGGCCACACATACAGAGATGCACAGCAGTGAGGGTGCTGGGCAAGCTGGTCTGAGCGAACACTTGGAAATGATCTTTCCGTTAGAACAGAACCAGAGTGTAGAAAGGTCCCTGTGTTAAGTGGTTGAGGCTGAGGCCTTAGGAAGCTGGCCTACGATACCACAGGAATCTTTCTGTGGAGGCTTGATTCTTGCCAGCTAGGGGAAGCTGGTGTGTGGTGTCTTTGTGGCTGTACTTTCAGTGATGCAGGTTTCTCTATCCCATTGTTCCAGGGTCATCCTACTAGATTGCCAGCTGCTTTTCAGCTGCAGTGTGGAGACTGTTTGTGTGTGGGGAGAGACAGTGTGTGTGTGTTGGGGAAGAGTGAGTGTGTTGAGGTAGGTAGGAGCGGATCATTATTATCCCTACTTGAAAGAGGGAGACGCTCAGGCTGAAAAAGGAGAATTGACTTGTCTTAGGTCACAAAGCCAGTCAATGGCTGAATTGGGAATAGGACCCCCAGAGACCTGATTTTTAAATTAACCATCGGATCTTGAAATTCATACATTGAATGACCTCAATAAAGTGCTCTTAGATGAGCTCCAGTCCAACAAGTTTGCACAGTAATTATTCAGCCAGTATTTGAGGAGAACTGCAATGTTAGAGAGAATCATGAACTGCTCAGAGACAATTAATGCAGAGAAGCAGCACAATCCATGAAACATATAACTGGTTATGACTTATTTACTTGGTCTTAAAAGAGAACAAAAAGGCCTTGAGTCTCCTCCCTGTCATTAACGCCCTGCTCAGACAATCAGGGTAGAGACTGAGCAGGGCCGACTGAGGATGGAAGGCTGAGGGGTCTCACCAGAGAGCTCAAAGGATGGCCCAGGTCACTGGTGGGGATCACTGCCCCAGCACTACTGCAGCTCCACAGTTTTGGGCGAGCGATTTCACCAGGACATTGCAACATCGTTCACAATCCACATGAGTGGAGACTGTTCATTGATTCATCGAAGACGAAGTCTTAAAGATGTTTTACTGCATAATGGCAATGGTTTGCCATGAATTCCACTTGGTGATGCAGTCCATAGGAAGGAAACCTAGGACAACATGAAACAACAACATGAAACCTCTCTGAGGCTCTTATCTGCTCCACAGGGACGTCTGTCTTCTCATTCAATTAGCAGTGGGAAAGGGGATGCAATGTCTGCCCCCAGCCAGACCACGAACCCCATCAGACACCCTCCCCCGCTGGTGCACCAGGGTCTCCCCCAGACCGACAACAGCTATGAATTAAAACCCCACAGTGTTTGTTGGGGCTACTGGAGATGCTGAAATCTCACTCTTGTCTCTCTCCTCCTGCCTCCACCTCCAAGCCAGGCACTGGGCAGTTCAGTGGGGAAGGGATGAACTGATGACAGTGGAGGAAAAAAATCAAAAACCAAAAGTGAAGCCAAAAGCGCAAGCCGGGCAGACAAGGCAAATCGCAGGCTTCTGCCATAGACTAGTCCTCCCCGCTCTTCCAATAACCCACCCAAACCGCGACACCACAGACCCCACGTTCCTGGTGTAGCTCCACGTTCCAGTGGTGAAGTGGGGAACCAATTACTAACACACACAGCATATTCCTGAGGCGCAGTGCTGGGAGCTGGGGGGATCTGGCGGGCACCTCACTGTGGGATTCACGAGTGGCTTCGGGAGCATCCATGCAATCAAGCCGCTCCACATGCCGTTGTGCCGAGGGATAACAGCGCCTGGAGGGGTTGCTGCTGGTCACTAGCAGGGCATTGTGGGAGACAGCCCAGGCTGGAGAGGGTTCGGGGGCACAGCGGATCCCATCACAGCGTGTCCCCCCAGCACCCACGGGGAATATCGTGCCCCTAGGAGGAGCGTTTGGGCTTTGCTGTGATGTGTCACTTTCCAGCCTGTGCTCTGTCTCTTCTCCTGTGCACACCCATGTCAATCAGGCATTGCTCAGCTGGGCTCTGCAGAGACCGGACTGGCTACACCCCGTGACGGGACTGAGGGGCGGCAGTGCTGAGTGTCACAGGACCTGGTTTCAGCAGCGAGAAAATCCAGGAACAACCGAATTGTTGTTTCACCCACGAAAGCTCATGCTGCAAAAACGTCTGTTAGTCTATAAGGTGCCACAGGATTCTTTGCTGCTTTTACAGGAACAACCCAGTGATCCACTAAGCGGAGTTAGGGGCCGGAACTCCCTGTACGATGCACGGGCGACACAGGCACCTTACAACACAACTCACAACCACCAGCTCCCCAGGCAGGGAGCCAGCCAAGCCCGCCCAGGGAGACACTGACAACGGGGAGGTGTCCTAGCCCTGCCCCTCTCTCACAGATAGGTCCTGTGCTCCCAGCACCCACCTGCCATGTGGGAGAGCCAGGTTCAATTCCCTCCGTCCAGCTGCAGAGAGTAGCTCAGGGACATGAGTACCAAGCTCAGGGCAGACTGTTACACACGAGGGCACTCCCCATGGGGACTGGGAGCTTCCACCCCCCGAGAGCAAACTCCCCAGGCACACGAACAGCCTGAGCAGGGAGTCACAGACAGTCCCCTTGGGCACTCGGGGCTATCCTGCCACCTAGGCAAGTCTGCCTTTGGCCTGATCTGTGCCTCAGGGAGGCCTGAGGCCACAGGCATGAGCTGGGGCTGCCAGCATCACCCCCGCCCCCCGCCACTGTCCACAAGGGAGAAAGGATTTGAACCAGGGTCCCCCATGTTTCAGGTCAGTGCACGAAGCACTGTGCCGTGGTGGGGCTCTGTCCAGCTCTCCCTTTGAAGGGGGTTCATTGGGGCTAACTAATGAGAGCGAGTGGGGCAGGGGGATCAGCTCCCCGGTGTGTCCTAATTCCTGCCTCTCAGCTGGGTGCCTGAACTACTGGACACTGTCATCCAAATACCATTGCTAGAAATAAACAATGAAAAGGTGCAGAACTCCAGGGAGCTCAGGACAGGGAGACTAATTCAGGCAATCAGAGCAGCAGATAAGACAAATCTTGAGCTACTCTGAGGCTCCAAGCAGACATGTTACCGAGACGGAAACTGGCCAGGAATTCTTTGAAATGGCGTAAACACGTCTAAAAGTATCAGTTTGCTTTATGATGAGGGGATGGGGGGAGGGAGGTTTAAACTATTTCCCTGAATCACATCTCCCTTGGCAGCTCAGTCACCATTTCAGCTAGAGCAGAGCGGTGGAGCCTGGGCACTGGGCCACTCGGGGCCTTTAACACCACAGCCCTGGGGAGGGGGGGCTGAGATGGACCATCCTGCAAGGAACACGAGTCCTTCTACCATCCACCACACCCTAGTTTGGAACTGCAGCTGCCGGCTCACCCCATCTGTGGGAACTTCTATCCCCTCTGCCTCCCTCTAGCTGGGGGTTTTCCCTTCTGCACCTACCTGGCAGGGCAGCCCCCATCTGAACCCCTGATCCTGTCCCAGTTTTGTCCCTCTGCCCATCCCGCCCCTCCGATTTCCCCCCTTCAGGGGAATTTTCCGGCCTTTGATTGCAGGGAGCAGATTCTGATGGCGCGTAAGGGCAGCAGCTTGCAGCTGTTACTGAGCATGTGAGAAGAGCATTAGAAGAGAAGAACGGCCAGACTGGGTCACACCAAAGCTCCATCTAGCCCAGTGTCCTGTCGGCCGATAGCGGCCAGTGCCAGGTGCCCCAGAGGGAATGAACAGACAGGAATCATCCAGTGAGCCACCCCCTGTCGCCCAATTCCCAGCTTCTGACAGACAGAGGTTAGGGGCACCATCCCTGCCCACCCTGGCCAACAGCCATTGATGGACCTGTCCTCCACAGAAACACAGAATCATAGACAATTAGGGTTGGAAGAGACCTCAGGAGGTCATCCAGCCTAAGCCCCTGCTGAAAGCAGGACCACGAATCTCTCTAGTTTCCTTTTCATCACAGGACCCCGCTCAGGAACAGTGAAGTTGCAAGTTCTAACAGAAAACAGCTTGTGAAAGAAGGGCAGCTCCTCTTCCTCCTCCCCTCCCGTGGGGACGAGCAGCCCCCCAACTGCCTCTCTGCCCCGGCCTCCTTCAACCCATCACCCCCTTCATCCTCCCCCAACTTCCCCCATCGCCCCCTTCAGCCTCCCCCACTTCCCCCATTGCTCCCTTTAGCCTCCCCCAACTTCCCCCATCACCCTCTTCAGCCTCCCACAACTGCCCCAATTGCCCCCTTTAGCCCCCCCAAATGTCCCGTTCCCCCATTTCCCCCTTCAGCCTCCTCCAAACTTTTCCCTTCCCCCCATCGCCCCAGTCACCTCCAGCCTCCCGTTGCCCTCTTCAGCCTCCCCCAACTTCCCCCATCACCCTCTTCAGCCTCCCCCAACTTCCCCCATTGCTCCCTTTAGCCTCCCCCAACTTCCCCCATCACGATCTTCAGCCTCCCACAACTGCCCCAATTGCCCCCTTTAGCCCCCCCAAATGTACCGTTCCCCCATCTCCCCCTTCAGCCTCCTCCAAACTGTTCCCTTTCCCCCATCGCCCCAGTCACCTCCAGCCTCCCGTTGCCCTCTTCAGCCTCCCCCAACTCCCCCCCCCCACTGCCCCGGCTCCACCGCTCTCAGGTTCCCTTCCCCACAACCATCTGCTTCCTCACCATGGGGAACAAGAGCAGAAAATGCTTTTGAAAAAATCTTCTGCAAAGCAAAAAGTAAAACAAGCCAAGCAACCACTTCCCTGGCTTTGTGCTGGGTGCCCAGCTGTGGGCTTGTGTGTGTGTGTGTGTGTGCGGGGGGAGGTGGGGCTGTTCTGAGCACACTCCGGTCAGGGAAGGGGCAGAGTTGGCCAAAGGGGCAAGTTGAATCTTTAGCAGAGAATTCCTTTCTCCATTGTGTTAGCTAAGCGTTGCTGTTAAATGTCAGCCGACAAATGCAGCATTTGAAACAATCCGACTCTAAATCCCCCACCCTCTCAGTTGCTGTAGTTCTCACATCCTCTGCTCTTGTGATGTCACCACATGACATAGTGTCTTATTCCCATAGTGTCCTGTAGGTTAGACAGGAATAAGTTTATGAGGTAAAAACTGAAGCATAACTCCATCCCTTCCTCCTTTTGACTTCGGAAAAATAAATCCTGTCTCCTCCCTCAGCCCCAACCCAGCCCCACCGGCGCTGCTGCGGCTTGGAGACAGGTGCCCTCTCATCTGGCCCTGAGCTGCTGTGGGGAGAGAGGGCTGGAGGGGGCAGTTCTTTCTCCCTGGGGCAACCTGCTCCCCAATCTCCTCATTCCCAGCCCCACCCCAGAGCCCTCACCCCCTGCACCCCTACCCTCTGCTCCAATGCTGAGACCCTCATCGCTAGCCCCACTCCAGAGCCTGCACCCCCAGCCGGAGCCCTCACATCACTGCGCCCCAACCACCCCCCCGAGCCTCTCCCACACTCCAAACCTTTCAGCCTCACCCCTGCCACACACAATCCATGTGCAGAATGAATTTTGTAAGGAGCGCAATATGCAGGTGATGTGTCACACCTCACCTCCATATTTGTGCCCAAAACAAAATTCATTCCACACATGGACATAACAAATTAGAGGAAACACTGCTCCTGACTTTCAGCCTCTCTCTCACATCTTGAATTTCACACATTGAGTGATCAGAATAAAGTGCCCTCAAGTGAGCTAGAGACCAACAGTGGTTCATAGTAATTATTCAGCAAGTATTTTAGAAGACCTAGGACATTATTGAAAATCATGACCTGCCAAGAGACAATTAATGGAGAGAAGCAGCAAGATTAATTCCATACATTGGATTGGTTGTGACTTATTTGCCTGATTTGAAAAGAGACCAAACTGACCTGAGTCTCCTTGGTGTCGATAGCCCCCTGCTCAGCCAATCAGCACTGAGACTCTGAGGGGCAGGAGGCTGAGGGGTCTCACCAGATGTCCCAAAGGACGGCCCAGGACACCATCAGAGGGGATCACTCTCAGACCCAGACCCACCTCTTGGTGAGGACCTCCCGCAATGAGAGCAATACCCCTCCCCTGCCTGCACTCCAGACCCGTCCCTCCTAGGTAGAGGGAGGGAAGCTGGAAAAGGGAAAAAAGAAGCAAGAGAAGAGGGGAAAGGAGGGAGGAAAGAGGAAAAGATAAACCAAAAAAGATAAACCCCAATGTCCCCAGGGATTCCAACCATCAAAACCTAGGGAGGAAATCAAATTCTGCCACCTGAAGCCAGTGCTGTCTGGGCCTAGAATGCTGCCTGCGCCAGGTGGATCAGACGGAACAGGTTCAAACCTGTCTGAGCCTCTTACCTTCTCAAAGGGAAGTTTGTTTTCGGCACAATCAGTGGTAGGAAAGGAGAAAACTCCACAGAGGTTCCTCCTCATGCTCACAACTCTGAATCCTAATTCTCTCTCAGCCCTGGAGGACAGACCTCGCGAAGGAGACTTGCGGCAGCAAAGCCGGGAGGTCTCAGAGACTGGCCTGACCCTGCACCTCTGTCCTCCCCGGCAGATGTCGGGGTCTCTCTGTGAGGTCACCCCCTCCCCACCACCTTTGCCCAATAGGCCGAATTCCTGCAAAAGGCCTTTGTGATGTCACTGCCACACCCACCCCTCCCCTCAAAGCTGATGTCCTGCCCCTGGCCAGACTCGTTGGGCGTTTGAGTTGTTTCCCCTGGATCTGGGGTTGCCAACTTTCTGACCCAACAAAACTGAACACCCTCATCCTGCCCCTTCACCGAGGTCCCGGCCCGCTCAATCCATCTCCCTCCGTCGCTCGCTCTCCCCCACGCACACTCACTCGCTCATTTTCACCGGGCTGAGGAGGGCTGAGGAGAGTCCCTTTTCAACTGGGTGTTGTCGGGACAGACCTGGGAAGGAGGCTGCCTGCCAAACACCTTTAAAAGGAGCCGTCCCTCCCTGTCAGAAAATCATCTCCCTCCTTCAGTTCAGTGACCGCCTGAATTGTTCCTTGTCTCGGCAGAGCCGGAGGATTGAAAGCAGCAACGTCAAACCCCTGTGCAGCTAGCAGGAATGGACACAGACTCTCCCTTGTATCTCAACAGATATTTAGTTTTACTCTTGGTAAACTAAAAGGCTAAAGGGACGGGCGCTGGCACCAGATCTAAGGAATGAAATACAACACAATCATCATCGTTATGCCCATCGTTGCCCCTTTAACCTTCCGTTGTCTCTCTCTGACCACCGTCACCCTCCGTCGGTTCACTGAGATTGCCACACTCATTGCTTCCAACACACACCTGATCTCCAATTTTGCAGCCAAAAGAAAAGTGATAGGCTTTCTTAACCATAGTGTTTATACTGCACTTTTGTGATGCAAAAGTCACTTCACCACAAACATAGCACAAGTTATCTGCACTGTTCACACAAGTACGAGGCATCTCTGCTCACTTTGGCTAAAGAGAAATGGGTCCCTTTGCAAAATCAAACACTGACAAATAAGAGAGCAAGACACTGTATGATTTCTAGAGCTGATATAGGGCAATTGGGTCAGCTTCATTATGATTGCATCATCCATGACTTCTAGGAATAACATGATGCAATTCATATCATGTCTGAGGCAATACCAGCTTCAGATTGTATCCTTCATTGTTTTGCCTAAAAAGCAAGTACTGTCCAAAGCCATTCATAGATTTATTCATAGATCCAGTCAAAGATGTATTATAGCCATTACTGGTTTAAATTGAGATCCCGTCCCTTTATAACTCACTTATCCTCCGCCATTCCCAAGTCAAGGGTCATAAATACTGACTCAATAGCATATCTTGAAAACTAGAGCCAATCAAGAATTTTAAGCATCATTTTCATTCTCAGTGACCCAGAATTAGTAAAGTTGGACTCCATTTATTTCAGAAGCATTTTGGCTGTAGAGCAGTGTAACAAGCCTCTCCTAGCTGCCTCCTGGTGGGGGGAGGCTGGGGAGCTGAGGGACCTGTTTGAGAGGGTCACTAGTAGCAGCGTAGCACAGGAGGTGTCCTATCGGGTTGAGTCATTGCAGATGATGATGTAGTGCAGCAGACCCCCATTTTGCCAACCTTGCATTAGGCAGCTTTCCATGTTAAGCGAACTCCCAGTGCCCACAGGTGCAGCAGCCGGCGATTTGTCCTGTGGCCGCTAGGTGGCGCTGCAGCCTCGCACTTTCCCGTTCCCCCGGGTATGGGAAGGTTTGATAAGGTGAGCTGGCTCCACCCGGCCCCGGGGAGATGCCGTCAGTGGGGTCTGCTGTGTAAGGGCTGAAAGTCAATTTTACTGGCATTTTATGATCTTTCAATCATGAAGGGGAGCAACTGCTTACCCTGACTGAAGCATCTTATCTCATTTCCAAATTGAAGTGTCTCCTCTTTGTGTGTGAAGAGACAGTTTAAGGGGACGCCACAAACGGGAGATGCTTTTGGTTTGGAAAACGAAATATTTTTGCAAAGATTTTTCATCCAAATTGATTTAGGATTAATGGGGTGAAATTCCATGCTGTGCCCTGTGGCTTTAAGGCATTGGAGAACTGCTGAAGAGGTTAAAGGCCGCAGAGCTGGGTAGCTGGGTGTGGGGCCTCCAAAGTTATTGTGCTCTGGTGAGACTGAGCAGTTGTGGGGATTGTGCAAGCTCTGGTGTTTACATGCACATAGAAAATGTAATGAAACTCCATTTTTAAAACCACTCATGTCTGGGAATGGAAGAGAAGCTCTTTGAAATAAGTGTCCCCTTCATACTCTTCAAGATCACTGGCTCCAACACTCAGGGAACTCAGTGGTGGTGCATTTGATGGAGGATCAAGAGGTTTCTGGTTCAAGTCCAGCTGCTCTCTTACATGTCCTCTTTTTTAATTGATCTATATTTTCATATCCATCTCCTGTATGTTCAGGAGTTCCGCTGAACGGGGACGTGAAATGAATTTAATCATTCAATATATTCCTGTTAAAATGTACAAACACTGAGCAAAGCTGTCCATCAGCTGAAATCCGTTCCGGTCCTCTGAGGCGCTAGTTTGTTTTCATTCTTGAAAAAAAGATAGAGTACGACTGTAGATGTGCAGGTCCTTGTTCTCCACGAGCGATGCTGTGCAGAAGAAGAAGAACCAGTGGCTATCAAGTGGACACTAGGGAGTTTAGACTTGCCTTCCAAGGGGAGTATTGGGGGCAAAAGACATATCTGGCTTCAAGACTATGCTTAATACGTTTATGGAGGGGATGGTATGATGGGCTAGCCTAATTTTGGCAAAGAATTTGGCAATTGATCTTTGATTCTCAGCAGGTAAGTATGCCCAGTGGTCTGGATGGGATGTTAGATGGGTTGGGATGTGAGTTACTGCAGAGAATTCTCTCGTGGGTGCTGGCTGGTGAGTCTTGCCCACATGCTAAGGGTTTAAGTGATCAGCATCTTTGGGGTCGGGAAGGAATTTTCCTCCAGGGCAGATTGGCAGAGGCTCTGGAGGTTTCTCGCCTTCCTCTGCAGCATGGGGCACTGGTCACTTGCTAGAGGATTCTCTGCAGCTTGAGGTCTTCAAAGCACAATTTGAGGAGTTCAGTAAGTCAGACATAGGTTAGGGGTTTGCTATAGAAGTGGATGGGTGAGATTGTGTGGCCTGCGTTGTGAAGGAGGTGGGACTAGATGATCATTATGGTCCCTTCTGACCTTCGAGTCTATGAGTCTATGAGCCCATGAGACCATGGGAGGGTGGGGAGGAGCTGTGAGGCCGGCGGGTGTGTGCGGTGCAGGGCATTTGGAGTGTGGGGGCTGCTGGGGGGCCGGTGGGTGCCTGGGCTGCTGCCCCAGCCGGGTCTGTATGGGGGAGAGATCTGCATTAGCCCCCTTTGTGCCCAGCTCTGGGGGGCAGGGAGGGTTCGGACTCTTTGCGGTGGCTGGAGCCATGAGCCGGAGCCTGCCGGCAAGGAGAGAGACCTGGGGGAAAGAGCTGCAGCTGAGCAGGAAAGTGAGTCTGGAATTCAGCTCTCACCGCCCCAGATCTGCCGCTGAGGCCAAAGCAGAGGGTTCTTTTGGTTCAGTTCTTGGGTAACCTGCATTGAGCTGTGCGCTCATTGCTTACAATCCCTTCAAGCCTATCTTTGCATAGTTAATCAATGTGTGTTCTATTTCCCCCTAAAACTCTTCGTTTTGCTAGATGTGGTTGGGGCACCTGCTCAGGTCCAGAGACTGGTGCATGATCCTCTCCACTTGGAGGGAGGAGCAGACTGGGTAATAAAGTGATCCCGTCAGGCTTTTGGCCAGGGCAAGACGCTGCAGCACTGGGGACCTAGGCTGGGGAGCTGGGGAGAAGCTTCCTGGTCCCTGGAGCTGGGTGTGTCCCTGCCTGTGCAAAGGTTTCTGTGAGTGCAGGGACGGGAGCGAGCTGCATCTTCTCCCAGCAGCATCGTGAGAGGGAGCCCAGGCTGGGGAGACAGAGAGCTCAGCGGTACCCCAGCTCCAAGTTGCACCCCTGGGGGCCTTTAAACGTTAGGAACCATCAGAGTTAAGGTGACGTTTATAAACTTTGTGCAGTGCTGTTGTGCATGCGTGTTATGATACAGACTCACAAGCGTGGCCTTGGGGTGAATTCTCTGCCCCCGACAGCCTGTGAGCGCGAGGAGGAGCCTCCTTGGGGTTTTCCCCTTTCCCACTGCTAATTGAGTGAGAAGACAGACGTCCCTGTGGAGCAGATAAGAGCCCCAGAGAGGTTTCATGTTGTAGCACCTCAGCTCCTACCTATTACTTGGGAACAGCTCGGCTCCTACCATTTTCGGGGCATTCAGAGAAATGGACCCCTGAGCCCCAGAAGGAACTGCAAGGGAAGCCCAGAGCTCTCACTTCAGATGCCAGGCAGAAGCCCTGAGCCCAGGTACCCAGAGTGCCGTCAGGAGTTGGGAAGGGCATGAAAGTCCTGAGCCCAGTGCCCCAGCACTGGCTGCAGCCACAGGGGGCCAGAAGCTCTGAGTCCGGGCACCCTGAGATCTGACTGGAGCGGAAGCTGCCAAGGCCAAAGCCCTGAGCCCAACACCGGGCTGATGCAGCACACTCACTTCTGCATTGCCTCTGCAAGTGCGTCTGATATCCCCACGGAGAGGAAGTCCTGTCCCCAGCCGGGCAGAGAAACAGCTAGGAGGCCCCTACTGGGTTCTCCTGGCTGGGGGGTCCAGCAGGACAGGGAGATCGGATTTCACGGGGCAGGGCTAATTCGATCTAGCCAAAAATGGCACAACAAGAACCAATGGCTGTCAGCTGAAGCGTAAAAATTTCGTAACCTTTTAATCATTTTTGAAAATCCTGACTTTCTTTTCCTAATTATTTTATGGTTTATTTTATTAATGAAAGCAAACTTAAGTAACGTTAAATGAAGGGGTTTTTGGTTTGTTACTTTCCTTATTTTTTTCTTAATATATAATAGTTTTTTCTTTCTATGTACTGTTTAAACAATGAAGCTCTTACTCATCTGTTCTTTTCAATATATATTTTATTGCCATTCTTATCTTTGTGAAGGTCCCTTTTTCACCACTCAATCCTGTGTTTATCAGAGAATTGAAAGTAATTAAATTAAACTGTATTAAAACAAAACTCATTTTATGCAACTTCAGTTTCCGCTAAAGTTCTAAGCTATAACCCTGAATGTGCAAGGAGCAGATAAACAATATCCAAGAAAAAGAGCTGGAATTTTTCATCTTATTTTCACCTAGTCCTTACTAAGGAAAGTAGCAAACAATTGCCCTTTGTAAAGAAACACTGCACCCTACTACAGTACAAACTCAAATGAGCACAGCAGGAGGCTATCGCGGCTATCCACATCTGGCCCTGTTTCTTTACAAACTTCCTTTCTGTAATGATGCTCTGGTAATAAGGGGGCAATCAGTCATCAAAGGTAGCTCTTGCCATGGTAGCCAGGTTGCTATTCATTCTCCGCAAGTATGCAAATGAACTGGAGGGACGGGGTGCTGAGTGGTGGATCCTCTCTGATGTCACAATGCTACTGCTCAGCCAGCACCAGGTAGCAGCAAATGTGCAGTGTGTATGAGGGGAGGAGGGTTTCCCAGGGCTCCTGTTTCCCCAAATTTCCTAAAGAAGACAATAACCTAACTAATAGAACACGCATTAATGATGATGCCACACACATGATAATTAGTCACTGAAATTTGATTCAAGTCTCGCATGGCTTTTTTAGAAACAAGGGTTCCAAAAAAGGAGAGACCTTATAAAACAGAAAATGTTGATGCTCTGATGTATTTGCAGTTGTGTTAAAATTGAATACTGTGACGTTACATGTTGGGCAGCATTTCTGTACGTGCTTGCATGCTAGGCAGCTCAGTAAGGCAGAACAAACTTGGGACTTAGCACCAGTCAGTCAGCAGGTACCCAGTGAGTTGTGCCTCTCTGTTATAGGCAGTAGCCTATGTTCTCTCCCTCTGATTTTGGGGTTCTTATGTGCTATTGTTCTGGTCTTAATAAACAAATTGGCAAGATATTGCAAACTTTCAGCAAGAATATTTTATGTTTTCTCTAACTTGTCTGCTTGTGTGCCACAAAACAGAAAAGCCACAGTCTAAAAAAAAAAAAAAAAAAAAAATCTGAAGCCAAAAGTCCTTTCGAAAGAAAAAAAAAAAGAACGTTTTCCAGCACAACCTTTATTTCAGCTGGGAAATGTTGATTCCTTGTAATTGAGACATTCCCTGGGAACACGTCCATCTCAATGAGATGTTGTTTGGTGGGCTTCCCCACCAAAATGGAAGAGTGGAAGAGTTCAAAGGTTGTTGTAGGAGAGTCACAGCATTGCCACCCTCACTGCCGTCCTGCCTTCAGACCTGGGCTTGGAGGGAAGGAGCCACCAACCGTTCTGAAACTACAAGACATTCCCAAATGTGGAGGTGGCCACAGGGGTCAGAAGCCCTGAGCCTGGGCACCCAGAGATGTGGCTGAAGCAGAAGCTGCCAAGGCCAAAGTCCTGATCCCAATGACAGGCTGATGCAGTGCACTTGCTTCTGCACTGCCTCTGGAGGTGCATCTGATATCCCTACGGAGAGCATCCATACAGGGGAAGTCCTGTCCCAAATCCAGAAGACAAACAGCTAGGAGGCACCTACTGGGGTGCTCCTGCCTGAGGGGCTCCCAGCAGGACGGGGAGATCGGATTTCATGGGGCAGGGCTAATTCAATCTAGCCAAGAAAGGCACAACAAGAACCAATGGCTGTCAGCTGAAGCCTGAGAAATTCAAATGAAATGTAAGGCACACATTTTTGACAGTGAGAGACACTAGCCACTGCAACAAATTACCTAGGGGAAAGGTGGATTCTCTGTTTCCAGCTATCCTCACATCACAACTTGTTGTCATTCTGGAAGGTGCCTTTTAGTGAATTCCTACAAGCGATTGGGCTTAATATGGTGCTAAGTGTGTGAAATTTCATAGCCTGAGAAATAGAGGCCGGATTAGGCCATCAAATTGTTTCTCAACTGACACCTCTGTGAAAAACTCATTGTGGGGTGAGGAACAGACTCTTCTGTTTTACTGGGTAGCCTGCTTGCTCCCCAGAATCAATAATGACCAAGTGGGGAGATCTTGGGGTGCAACTCAAACATCGAACCGGGCTGGCCAGGGGCAGACATCAGGCCTGCAAGGGAAAGGTGAGTGTGGCAGTGACTTCACAAAGGCCTTTGGCAGGAATTCAGCCTATTGGGCAAAGACGATGAGGCGGATGTGACCTCACAGAGCTCCCTTGACAACAGCCAGGCAGGATGGGGCAGGGGTGGGGCAGGGGGAAGCTTGGTGACCCCTGTAGCCTGGTTGCAGCAAGCCTCCATCTTTGCTGTCTCTCTGTGAGGACCAAGGGGATTGGTGGGGAGGAGATACTTTGTGAGTTTTTTTCATTTCTGTGTTTAGATTTTGTCGAAAGAAGTCATCACCTGTGTAGAAAGTAAGACAAAATATAGGCTCTGTGTACAAGATAGAGGATTCAAACCTGGGAACCACCAACTCTGAAAAAGACTTGGGGTCATGGGGGATAATCAGCTCCCCATGAGTTCCCAGTGGCCAAAGGGGCAAATGTGACTCTTGGAGCCATACAAAGAGCAGAATCTCAAGTAGAAATAGAGAGGTTCCATATTTGTGTACTGAGCACTGGTGCAACCACTCCTGGAAAATTGTGTCCACTTCTGGTGTCCACAGTTTGAGACAGATGCTCTCACATTGGACAGGGTTCACAGAAGAGCCACATGAATGATGAAAGGATTAGAAAACCCTCCTTGTGCTGACAGAGTACAGGAGCTCATTCAAAGAGAAGGGTAAGCGGTGAGCCTAAGGGAAGAAATATTTACTAATGAGCTCTTCACTTTAGCAGATAAAGGTTAAGAGCAGACAATGGCTGAAAGTTGAAGCCTAGACCAATTCACACTAGAGAGAAAGCGCGCATTTTTAACCTCAGGGTTTGGAGCCATTCACCGAGGGTTGTGCTGGATCCTCCACAACTGGCCTTTTTAAAAAAAAATCAAGATTGTGTGATTTTCTAAACAATCTGCTTTAATTTCTGTGGGAATTATTTTCAGGGAAATTCAATGGCCGATGTTAAATAGAAAGTCAGACCAGAGTGGTTCCTTTTGGCCTTGGAATTTATGAATCTGTGACTCGCTGCGGGTGTTTGAAATTTGTCCTTTTGGGCTTCCCTCTTCCTCCTTTCCTCTTTTCTCATCTTCTCTTTCCTCTTATTCCATTTCTTCCTGCTGATCTTCTTCCTGGGATCATGTAATGAAAGTCTGCATCATCATGGAAATGCACAAGAGGACTGAATTAAGGGTGCCCAGGGCAACACTTATTTGGACATTTGCTAACAAGAGAACGTAAAATTTCGTAACCTTTTAATTGTTTTTGAAAATCTTGACTTTGTATTTCCTAATTATTTTATGGTTTATTTTATTGATGAAAGCAAACGTAAGTAACGTTAAATGAAGGTTTTTTTGGTTTGTTAATTTCCCTATTTTTTTCTTAATATATAATAGTTTTTTCTTTCTATGTACTGTTTAAACAATGAAGCTCTTACTCATCTGTTGTTTTCAGTATATATTTTATTGCCATTCTTATCTTTGTGACAGTCCCTTTTTCACCACTCAATGCTGTGTTTATCAGAGAATTGAAAGTAATTAAATTAAACTGTATTAAAACAAAACTCATTTTATGCAACTTCAGTTTCAGTGAAAGTTCTAAGCTATTACCCTGAATGTGCAAGGAGCAGATAAACAATATCCAACAAAAAGCTGGAATTTTTCATCTTATTTTCACCTAGTCCCTACTAAGGAAAGTAGCAAACAATTGCCCTTTGTAAAGAAACACTGCACCGTACTACAGTACAAACCCAAATGAGCACAGCAGGAGGCTATCCCGGCTATCCACATCTGGCCCTGTTTCATTACAAGCTTCCTTTCTGTAATGATGTTCTGGTAATAAGGAGGCAATCAGTTGTCAAAGGTAGCTCATGCCATGGTAGCCAGGTTGCTAGTCATTTTCCCCAAGTATACGAACATAAGAACGGCCATACCGGCTCAGACCAAAGGTCCATCTAGCCCAGTATCTGTCTACCGACAGTGGCCAATGCCAGGTGTTCCAGAGCCAGAAGAGTACCCTGAAGTGACCTACCACAGGACAGGCCCAACAAAGAAAATAACAGAACGCCACTAGCCGTCACCTTCAGCCCCCAACTAAAACCTCTCCAGCGCATCATCAAGGATCTACAACCTATCCTGAAGGATGATCCCTCACTCTCACAGACCTTGAGAGACAGGACAGTCCTTGCTTACAGACAGCCCCCCAACCTGAAGCAAGCACACACCACACAACAACAATAATAACCAAGGAACCTATCCTTGCAACAAAGCCAGTTGCCAACTCAGTCCACATATCTATTCAGGGGACACCATCATAGGACCTAATCACATCAGCCCCACCATCAGGGGCTCCTTCACCTGCACATCTACCAACGTGATATATGCCATCATGTGCCAGCAATGCCCCTCTGCCATATACATTGGCCAACCTAGACAGTCTCTACATAAAAGAATAAAAGGACACAAATCAGACGTCAAGAATTATAACATTCAAAAACCAGTCGGAGAACACTTCAACCTCCCTGGACGCTTGATTACAGACCTAAAAGTCTCAATTCTTCAACAAAATAACTTTTCCAAAAAAATTTCCCCATGCTAATTTTTCCCCTAGTGTTACTCACACCTTCTTGTCAACTGTTTGCTATCCTGATTATCACTACAAAAAGTTTTTTTTTCTCCTGCTGATAATATCCCACCTTAATTGATTAATCTTGTTAGAGTTGGTATGGCATATTTACTGCTGATTGATAGATTTAACCCTCCAGTTGGTTTGGTGGCTTTAGCTGGTTTTGTCAAGCTCTGTTACTGTCTCTAATTCCTTCATCAGCACAGGGAAAATACAATGAATCAGCCTGGCTGATTCTCCTCTGTGTGTCTTTAAAAATACAGTGAATTTAAAAGACACTATTATTGTTTATTTTTTGTTTGCACAGGTTCCATTCTGGGAGCTATGTATACAAGTCATTGTTAAACCTCAGGAACATCTGAGTTCAACTCCTTTAAAATAATGTTTGAACTATAAAGAAAATTAAACAGCGATTTCTTTTGAAATGTCAAGCTATTTTGCCCTTTTTCTAAAAAAAATTCTCCGTGTCAACTAAGTCCTTGGATTGTTTGAAAACAAAATGTATTTTTGCATGGGGAAAATTTTATGTTCAATACCCACATGAGTAACTCATGGGTGCTGGGAATCCTTGCAAGGGGGGACACAAGGAAGCACTCCCTCCTCAGTATGCAAAATGGGAAAAGATCAATGGCTGGAGTAGCTTCCACTGCTCTAATACCCTGTTAAAGTCAATGATTTAGGCACATAACTATAGGCACTCAAGTATGGAAATTTTGGCCTATGTGACTTGACCAGGGCCACAGTGGGAGCCAGTGTCAACGCTAGGATTAGTCCTTTGTTCTCATCCCTGAGCCCACTACATACTATATTGCCTCTTCTATTTGTCTGCCCCTTTTTGTGGTCAAACGTCATGCTGGATGCTCAGCAGAAGAACTTGTGATAGTCCTAGTGTATCAACGGTAGCCTGAGTGGTGCTGTCCACTCCAGCTGCAAAATGATCTGGGGCCTTCCCAAAAATCAAAGAGCTTCTGGCTGTGATTTGTCAGTCCTCAAAGGCCAGCCAGGTGACTGTAAATAACTTACAATCATTAGGAAAAATTAGTATCAAGATTCCAACTCTAGCAGTCAGACAACATTGGTTCAATTTACAAGAGATTATTTTTTATATTCCTTGGTTCCCCCCAAATTAGGAAGGGCCTGTGACCACAGGTCCTGCAGGGTACAAAGGGCAGGTCTACATCCCTTTTCTCTTTGTGCATAGTCCTGCCTGCTACCTTTTCAGTTTCAGTTCTGCTACCACAGTACTGATCAGCACATAAGAATAGGAAAGGGCACACACACACACACCCCTCCTGGTGTTGGGAGGGGAACATAGGAATGTTATGTGCTCTTATTCAGCACATAAGAATGTTATGGCACATAGGAATGTTATGGAATAACATAGGAATGCCTTAGGGCACATAGGAAAGGGCACGCTGGTAGCACACGGCCAGGCGGACCAGTGTGCCTCTGGCTCCCAACGGGGCTGCGCACCTGTGTCTGTCTGTCTCCCCCCCAGCTCCACCAACGTGGCCTGATAGTTCTCGCTTGCGATCTGGTCACCCTCCCCCTCCATCCAACCTTCATTCCCTTCCCTGCGTCTCTCCATCCTTGTCCTCTGTCCTGTCCCCTGTCTCCATCCGTCCCTGCCCCCTTCGTCCCCTCCGCCCCATCCCTGCATCCCCCCAGCCCTGTCCTCTGTCCCGTCCCCTGTCTCCATCCGTCCCTGCCCCCTTCGTCCCCTCCGTCCCATCCCTGCATCCCCCCAGCCCTGTCCTCTGTCCCGTCCCCTGTCTGCATCCGTCCTTGCCCCCTTCGTCCCCTCCGTCCCGTCCCTGCATCCCCCCAGCCCTGTCCTCCGTCCCGTCCCGTCTCCATCCGTCCCTGCCCCCTTCGTCCCCTCCGTCCCGTCCCAGTGTCCCCCCAGCCCTGTCCTCCGTCCCGTCTCCTGTCTCCATCCGTCCCTGCCGCCTTCGTCCCCTCCGTCCCGTCCCTGCATCCCCCCAGGGACGGCAGGGACGGATGGAGACAGGGGACGGGACAGAGGACAGGGCTGGGGGGATGCAGGGACGGGACGGAGGGGACGAAGGGGGCAGGGACGGATGGAGACAGGGGACAGGACAGAGGACAGGGCTGGGGGGACGCAGGGAAGGGAGTGAAGGATGGATGGAGGGGGAGGGTGACCAGATCGCAAGCGTGAACTATCAGGCCACGTTGGTGGAGCTGGGGGGGAGACAGACAGACACAGGTGCGCAGCCCCGTTGGGAGCCAGAGGCACACTGGTCCGCCTGGCCGTGTGCTACCAGCGTGCCCTTTCCTATTGGGGTGCGCCCATGCTTTGCCACAGAGCTCCCCTGCCCAGCACCCCCCTACAACTCTTCCACCACAAATGCACAGTGCTGTGCACACACACCTCGCCCAGCACACCCCTGCCCACAGCCCCACCACAGCTGCCCAGCACCCCACACAGAAACCCCCACTCTCTAGTTTCCCAATACACACAGATTTCCCCTCCCTTCCTTCCTCCCTCCCAGTGCCCTTCCCCACAGCCCCACACCATAACTGCACAATGCCCCACACAGACCCGCAGTGCCCTGACACACACAGATCTCCCCCATAGCCCAGCATCCTGTTTTTCACTCTTGTTTTTTCAAGACCCAAAGGGAGAAATCCCCTCCCTCCTCCTACTCCATGGGAGGAGGGAAGCGGGGATTGAGCTTCTCTATGAATAGCTCCAGTGCCTGATTCTGCTTGAACTTACTTTTCCTGAAAGAGGCACCATTTTTCTCAGTTTTACCGTCACCCCTGGGGTTCTGAATAACAGCAGTGAAACTGACCAAAGCTGCTAGTGCTTGGCAGCATCGTGAGGCGGAATAGAAGCTCTGGAACTGCCAGTTTGCAGACTCAGGAAGACAGGTCTGCACTGGTTTACATTTGGAAGGTTATCTTCAGATAATGAAAGCTGGGCATGTGCTTTCTTCAATCCCTGACAATGCATGGCAGAGAATACAATTATTAAAGAAAAACAGTTTTAGCCCCTTTTTGCACAGTTACCTGCACTTATACAGGTTGCAACCTGATATTCCTTGCACAATCTACAAGTTTGGGTGCATCGGTAATGCCCTAATTGTATTACCGTTGCACCGTGATTTTGCTTGGTTCTTTTTAACCAAGGTGAAGTATTCCTAGAAAATAGGTGAAACATTTGGATTTGTAACAGTAATGTAAATACTGTGATAAATTCAGTGCCCCTGGCTTCCCATGGTTCCACAATCATAGAAATGGCACTGGAATTTACTTTTATCTTCAGAATTCTTCCCCCCTCCCTCCGCAGATCACCATAAGAACTTCAGGAAGGGCATTTGAAATAACACATAAAAGTGATTCCATGCACAAGTCTAGAGTGTTTTCTGTTTCTCTGGAATTTGGCAGTCTATGGTGCTTAATATGGGCATATATGTTTGATTACTATAGAAATTTTTCAGATCCTGTAAAAAAAAGTCTGTCTTCACAGAATCCTCTCATCATTGGTACAGAAAGTGAAACAGAAGTGCTGCAGTATTTTAGGGTTTCTGGATTTGTTTTTCTCCAGGAAACAATTTTGGTGCTTTTATTATGCCAGATAATTACAAAAAATGTACTATCTTAAAAATATTGGTGATTGGCAGCAGTAGCCCTGGAAACGAAAATGGGTGAGATTTTCAAAAGAGAGTAAGTGATTTAGGAACATAAGTCTCATTAACTTTTAATGGGACTGGCATTTCTAAGTCATGCAGTTTTCAATGTCTCACCCATCATGTAAAATAGGGCTTGAATTTTCTATGATTTAGTTGACCACTGGCATGTACTTTCAGTATTTTCAAAAAGCATATACCAAATGGTAAATTAGAACATGCTGTAGCATGGCTAGTGCTGAATTATCAGAGAAGTAGTTTCAAAACTTCCAATTTTTTATGCAGTATGTAGCTATTTATGTGTTCTAAAATCCATACTCTTACTGGCAGACTATTCTCAGACCTTGTAACCTTGTATGACTCTTACATAAACAAAGTTGTAGCTTCTAGTAGAGACTTAACTGATTTGCTCCGCTCTTTGTGTTATAGAGGAAAATCTTGTTCTCAGATGCCGATTCTTGAAATGATGAGGGTTTGTCGATCCCATAAATCACCTTCTTTCAAGGCCGGATCAGATATTCAAACAAGGTTATGAACCTCCTTACTTGTACAGTCATAATTCCAAAACAGGTCGATCAAGAGGAGTTAAGTCCCTGCCCTGTATAATTTATAAACATGAAGCTGAGTAACCTTGGATGACTAAATTAAACTCTAAAATAATAATGAAAAGCTTAGCTTTATTTTAGCAAACTGGTATTACAAGTTTCATGACATAAATGTTAATTATCAATATCTTTGGCACTAGAAAATGGATTTTTCTCTGCACAAAGTCCATTTCTTGGCAGAGGATACATTGGGAACTATCAATATAAAAAGGATTAATGTGGAGACATGAAGAATAATAAAACATTAAGGATGTTATCTAACTATTTCAAATAGAGAGAAAGAGGTACATGTCTACCTATAATATGGGTTTTAGGATCAGCGGGCTCAGTTGTTTACAGATTCTGAATGATGCTTTGTTTTGATTCTTGTGAAAGCTTCCTTATTTATTTTCGTGGCCCAGGGTTGTCTCCCTGGTTTCCCTGTTTATATATTATATAATAAGCATGTTAATCAAGGGTGATCATGTTAGGTTCTTTTCATCCATGGTTTAAAACAATTAGAGAAACTCTTTCTTTTCCCCCCCTTAGCTTAGTCTGCAGAAAAATTCACAAGATGAAATAAGCTCTGTGTGGGTTTTTCCCATGTAGAGCAGTGAAATTGTCCTATTTGTTTTTCTATTTCATATTTCTGTACATGTTAATTTATTTTTATTCCTAAACCATTCCATAAGTTCCTATGTTTAAATATAATTTGAAAGTCAGAGTCACTCTAGGCAAAAATTAGAATTAAATTCTTTATTAGAAGTACATCATTAAGCATAAAGAATGAGGAGTACTTGTGGCACCTTAGAGACTAACAAATTTAATAGCTCTGTAAAGGCAAAAAGGGAAAGGGCATGGGTGGAAATGAAAAAGTGCAGGCATTTGAAGAGGGATTTCACTGGAGAGAGGATGAGGCTTGGAGATGGTAGCACACATTTAAAAAAAAATTCATATTGCTTGTGTTTCAGGCAAAGATTAGGCATTTATTTACCTTTAAAATACATTTTTAACTGGATTTTCAAAACAGTTGCTCTCAGAAACCACTGTGTAACTTAACCCCCTTAATTTAATTGTCTAGTAATTGATAGAATTAGAAACCACAGATATTAAGAAAGATTACACCAGAGGTTATCAAGGTAATTCACTGGGCTGCATTTCTGGCATCTTTTGGATGATGCTGCAGAATATTTGGGGCACGGGACCATTGTTTTGTTAGACAGTGCCTAGAACAATGAGGCCCCGAACCCTGATTGGTACAAATCATAATAGAAAGAACTGGGTGGAAATTGCTGAAGGGCCCGATCTTGCTCTAATTGAAGTCAATGGAAAAAATTCCATTGATTTCAATGGTGTAGAATTGAACCACAAAGGAGGCAGTTGGGGGAGGGATACCGCTGGGATAGGTTTACAGAAGGACAAGTGGCATTTGGGACTTCAGACACCTTGCAGAGCCAGAATGAAGTGACATACACAGAAGCAAAGACAGAGGGGTGGTTGGTGAAGCTGTTAACAGCTGGGAGGTCCAGATATGTGAGCCACATTCAACAAAGTGAACATGTACAAGCACCGGGGCCAGAGTTTATTGTTTCCTGAATACTTTAAACAGGATCATTACATGCTGAAATAGATGAGTATTGCTAGAGTTATGAAGGCAAAATTGTCCTGTTAGATTGCACCTGGGGAAATCTGGGTTTTGTTTTATCTGTTGGTTTTATGGTTACTGTATATTTTGTTCCTGTCCTCTTTATAAAGTGCTGCTGATTTTTTTATATTGTTCCTTATTCATTTGATGCCAGGGCCTTATTATATCCCGTTGTTGTTTTTAGGCTACTCTTGTGGAGTATGAAATATAATTAAAAGGCCACATTTTCAAAGGATCCTCCTCTATTCAGGCGTGTAGAAGTTTTCATGCAAATAGCAGCATGTGCATGTTTCAGGTAACAGCAGATGCATGCACAGGTGATAGATTCAGACTTGCAGTGCTCAGAAAGTGTCCATACAGATATTTGCATGGATTTAAATAGAGGCCACTTTTTGAAAACGTGTCAAAAAATATCAGTAAGTTAGGCCACCTTATAACTAGGTTACATTTAAATAGCTACATAAGTGGGATCAGGGAGATCTACTTTGTCCTGAGCTGTTACAATTGAAAAGTGCTGGGTCACTTTAATAATTTCAAACCCCTATAAAGAACCCCTTGTTATGGCAGGAGTCTTGTAGGTGATGTATGTGATGATGAATATGCCAGAAAAATTCCAAGATATCGTGTGTAATTGAGCAAAACCCCAGGTTTAATGGAATTGAAAAGTACTTGTGTCACAGATGTAGGCAATTACTGTTCATAAAGGGGCACCCGCAACTTGAAAATCATTTCAATCAGAAAATGCTGCATCTACTATTGTTACAATTAGCCACGGAGGTTGCTGTCACTGAAAAGGATTAATGAAAAAATAACATTTTCATCTCTTGTTTTCATTTGTTTGCTGTGTGCATTTGGCAGGTCTCTGTGTAATAGTCCTTGTGTGATGGTGCCTGCCCTTCCCTATGCTACTGAAGAATGTGCTGATCAGTACTGTGGTAGCAGAACTGAAACTGAAAAGGTAGCAGGCAGGACTATGCACAAAGAGAAAAAGGATGTAGACCTGCCCTTTGTACCCTGCAGGACCTGTGGTCACAGGCCCTTCCTAATTTGGGGGGAACCAAGGAATATAAAAAGTAATCTCTTGTAAATTGAACCAATGTTGTCTGACTGCTAGAGTTGGAATCTTGATACTAATTTTTCCTAATGATTGTAAGTTATTTATAGTCACCTGGCTGGCCTTTGAGGACTGACAAATCACAGCCAGAAGCCCCCTCGAGGTTTGAAACCTGTTCAGTCTCAGTCATCTGGTGAGAGTTGAATTCTAGGCATGGAAAAAACGAGCTTAAGGAGGCAGAATTTTATTGTGTACCTGGGATTTTGTCCCTTAGATTCACTGGGGACATTAGGGTTTGTCCTTTGTTTCACCTTTTAATCCATCCCTCCCTCCCTCCTTTCTCTTCGTCTCTTGCTTCTTTTATCCTTTCTTCTATTCCCCTCCCAAAACCAGGAGAGGGGTGGGGGTGTGTGTGTGTGTGTGTGTGTGTGTGTGTGTGTGTGTGTGTGTGTGTGTGTGTGTGTGTGTGTGTTGCGGGGCAGTGATCCCCACCAGTGACCTGGGCCATCCTTTGGACTCTCTGGTGAGAACTCTCAGCCTCCCATCCTCAGTTTCTACCCTGATTGGCTGAGCAGGGGGTTATTGCCAGTGAGGAGACTCAGGTCTTGTTGTTCTTTTTTAAGACCAAGTAAATAAGTCATAAGCAGTTGTATGTTTGATGAATTTTGCTGCTTCTCTGCACTAATTGTCTCTGAGCAGTTCATGATTCTCTCTAACATTGCAGTTCTCCTAAAATACTGGCTGAATACTTACTGTGCACTGTTGCTGGTCTGGAGCTCATCTGAGAGCACTTTACTCAGATCATTCAGTGTAGGAAATTTAAGATCCGATGCTTAGTTTGAAAATCAGGGCTCTTGGGTCTTATTCCCAACTCTGCCACTGATTATGCGACCTAAGACAAGTCAATTATCCTTTCTCAGCCTTATCTTCTCCCTCTTTCAAGTAGGGATAATAATGATCCACTCCTACCTACCTCACGGTGGGTGGAGATAGGGCCAACTATAGGTTTTTTGCTGTCCGAAGCAAAAAAAAAAATTGACTGCCCCCACCCCAGCCCTGGGCTCCTCCCTGAATCTCCCTGCTGCCCCAGCCCTGGGCTCTGCCCCCTCCACCCACACCCCCTGCTGCCCCAGTTCTGGGCCTCCCCCCCAACCTGTACCCCCCTGCTGCCAGCCCTGGGCTCTCCCCCACACACCCGCACCCCATGCCATCCCAGCCCTGGGCTCTCCCCCACACACACCAGCACCCTCTGCCACCCCAGCCTTGGGATCTTCCCCACACATGCACCCCGTGCTGCCCCAGCTCTGGGCTACCCCCGCCCACTTGCACCCTCCTTCCACCCCAGCCCTGGGTCACTGGTAACTTGCTCCCAGAGTGGGTCATTCAGCAGGAATTTTGGATGTGCACAGAACACAGACAGGATTGGTTCCCATATGGTTACAGAACTGCAGTAACATGGAACAATTTCCAGCTTGTGTGATTAAAGCATATCTGGATGCATATTATAAGACTGTCCTACAGAAATGAGGAAACATTGAGGTGCCTTTATTATCCTTATGTTCCATTCTTTGTTTCTATGGGCAATTTGCCAATGCAATATCACTGTCTTCCTTTTAAACAAATAAAACTATAAAACAAACAAACAAAGGCAATGGCTGTTGAAAATAGCAATTCCAGTCCTAAAAACCACTGGGAAGCATTTCTTGCTCAAGTTTATCCTACTTTTTCTACAGCAAATTACAGTGAATCAGTATATTTGATTTGGGAGAAATGAAGTAACAGCTGCCCAAATTGAGCTTCAGCACTCCTGAATTTTGAGGGTGTTCAAATCTGGAAGGCAGGTGCTAGATTCCCTTTCTGAATATTAGCTAAATCTGGAAAGGAAAAGTCAATTTCTGCTTCGATGGCTCAGAAGTGGAAATCCTCTACGTGCCTGGTACTGTATCTAAAGCTGCCCAGGTCCAGTAGAGCCTCTCCTCCCTTACTCTTAAATTCTAGTGGGATCCACGTACCTCCCTTGCTAGGATTCAGATAAAGAGGGGAACTGTCCATTTAGTCCACCCAATTCCTTCCTTGGGGGCTGCAAGGTGAGGTCACACCAGTATCTCCAATCCAGTCTGGGGATGTCTTCTGAAGGGAATATCTAGGGCAAAGCCTTCTACAACTTGGGCACACTCGTTCCCCATTCACAGTGCCACCCCGCTCTAGCAGTGAGCTCTCCATTCACAGCAAGCTGCAGCTTGAGGTTTCAGCTACCGTACTCCCTCCCCCTGCCTTTCCTGTTGATAGCGGCCAAGGGAATGCTGAGAAATGTAGTTTTTTCCCTGCTCCAGAGCTGGCTCTATAGGCAGGGAGCTAACCAAGGAACTACAGCTCCCAGGGCCCCCTGTTGGTTCTCAGCTCCCAGGCTGGATCCCTGCTGGCTGCCGCCCCTGCAAATGGGCTGCTCCAAGCACCTGCTTGCTTTGCTGGTGCCTAGAGTCGTCCCTGCCTCCACCCATCCTGCACCCCCACCCTGTGCCCCAGCCTGGAGCCTGCACCCAGCACCCAAACTCCATTCCAGAGCCCAACCTCTCAACCATCCCACACCCCAAACCCCTGCCCCAACCCAGGGCCTGCACCCCAGACCTCCTCGCCCGACCCAAACTCCCTTGCAGAGCCTGAGGCAGGTGAGGGCAGAGTTCGTCGGGGGGGGGAGGGCTCTGTGCAGTAATATAGTGACTCCTTGGGTCTTTGAATGAGGCTTTATACTTGGGGTGGGGGGGTGAGGAGGCAAGCAGCGAGTCGGTGGATGGAGAGGGGCAAATCTCCCAGATTCAAAATCTGTGACTGTGTCTGTTGGTCCTTCTAGCTGCTTTTCTCTGGGCTGGGGGTTGTTCCCACAGGAAGGTGTTTGCTTCTTATCCCCGAGGCCATCAGTATGTCTGCTCTTCTCTAGTCAGCCCACTTGCCAAGCTTGATTGTCCTTGGTTGGGCTGCCAGCCCTCTCCAAGGATTGCAGCTGTCTGGAGGTACTGCCCTCCACGCCTTGCTCAGTCACACCTCATTCATTCAACAGGGCAGTTGATTACCAAGTGGGGGGGAGATCTTATTCTACTTCTAGCAAAAAGACACTTTTCTTTTACCTTAATTACACTACCTTAGGGGCCCGCTATAACATATTACCAAGGTTCAATACAAAGTCATATACAAGTTATACAAAAATGCAAAATGCAGAGATTAATCTACAACTGCATTGATTGACTGCATTGATTGACTGTGCAGTAATATAGTGACCCCTGGTCTTTGAATGAGGCTTCATACTTGCCTCATTAATGCAGAGAAGCAGCAAAATCCATCAAACATATAAGTGGTTATGATTTATTTACTTAGTCTTAAAAGAGAACAAAAAGGCCTTGAGTCTCCTCCCTGTCATTAACCCCCTGCTCAGACAATCAGGGTAGAGACTGAGGATGGGAGGCTGAGGGGTCTCAACAGAGAGCTCAAAGGATGGCCCAGGTCACTGGCAGGGATCACTGCCCCAGCACTACTGCAGCTCCACAGTTTGGGGTGGACCTCCCACAGTGAGAACTGACGAGCACTCCCCCGCAACACACACCCACACCCACACACACACACACCCTTTCCTGGTGTTAGGAGGGGAACTGGAGAAAGGACAAAAGAAGCAAGAGAGGAAGAGAAAGGAGGGATGGATGGAGGAAAAGATGAAACAAAAAGGACAAAACGCTAATGTCCTCAGTGATTCTAAGGGACAAGATCCCAGGTTTGGAATAAAATTCTGCCTCCTTAAGATCATGTTTTCCATGAATTCAACTGTCACCAGATGGATCAGACTGAACAGTTTGAAACCTCGAGGAGACTCTTACCTTCTAAACAGGGTCGGCTGTTATCAAGTAAAATCACTAAAAGGGAAGGAGAAAACTGGAAAGAGGTTCCTCCTGGCGCTCAGGTACGTGAACCCCAATATTCCCCAGTCCTCAAAGAGAGACCTGGAGAAGGAGACTTGCTGAAGCAAAGCCACAGGGTCTCTGAGGTTCCCCTGGCCCCTCGCCCCTGTCCTGCCTGGCTGATGTCAGCATCTCTCTGTGAGGTCACCACCTCCCCACCACCTTTGGCCAATAGTCTGAGCCCCTGCAAAAGGCCTTTGTGATGTCACTGCCACACCCCTCCCTTGCTGGGCTAATGTCCTGCCCCTGGCCAGGCAATTTGGAGGTTTGAGCTACTCCCTGTGGATCACCCCACTCAAGGAGCGCTCATTCTAGGCAGCAAGCCGGCTAGACAGGAAAACATCAGACGCTGCTGCTCCCAATGCTACATTCAGTTTTAAAGAAATTAGTTGACTTTATTGCCAGAAGAGACCATTAGAGCATCTAATCTGACCCCTGCATATCACAGGCCTCCTGTATGACACACTAGCTACTTTTGGGGTAAACACATTCCAGAAAGGCATCCAGTCATCATGAAATGACGTCACAAGACGGAGAATCCACCTTTTTCCTTGGTAGCTTGTTCTTGTGGTGAATCATCCTCGCTGTTGAATATTTGTGCCTTAATTGTAATATGAATTTGTCTCTTTTCACCTTCCAGCCATTGGGTTTTTTATGCCTTTCTCTGCTACATTAAAGAGCCCTTTAATAGCCAATCTTTCCTCTCCAGTAAGGCACTTCAACATTTCAATGAAGTCACCTTTCAATCTTCTTTTGATAAGCTAAACAGGTTGAGCTCTTTCAATAGCTCACTAGAAGGCATTTTTCTCCAGCCCTCAGCACATTTGGTGGCTCTTTGCTGCCTCAACTCCAATTTCACACCATCTTTTTCAAATGAGAACACCAAAACTGGAGGCAGTATTCCAGTATCAGTCTCGCTGATACCATGTCACCTCCTGTGACGTTCTTGACATAATCTGTAACTGTATAGATCACCGTTGCGACCACTGTTCTATATTTGCAGCCAATATTGTATAAAGGTGGTCACATAAAGGGTCTATGGAGAGGTTATGATTGGCTGATTATAATTATGCTATCTCTAGATATGTATCATTTTTGTAGTTGACATTATGAATATTGGCTCTATGCTGCCTGTATTTCCAACTTGTGCTATGCTTCTGGGGAACACCCCAGCCAGACAAATTGGTGTCAGCTCTGCCTAGCCTGCTTGATGGCCCATTAAGGACCATCAGCTATACAATTGACACATTGAGAGAAGGCAGATATGCCTTTAGCTTCAGCAAGGTGTGCAGGGACCTGCCTATGGACAGAAATCTAAGGTTTTCGATGTCACGTGCTGGATAGAGTGTCCTTGGGACAAAGAAAGCAAAGACCACATGGCAAGAGACTATAAAAGACTGATGCCTCATCTCCATCTTGTCTTCAGTCCTGCTTCCTACCTCTGGAGGGACTTGGCTACAAACTGAAGCTCTGTACAAAGGACTGAATGGCCCATCCCAGTTGTGGATGTACTCCAGAGACTTGATTTGAACCTGCAGTTTATTCCATCACTGCTACAAGCCTGAACCAAGAACTTTGCCAAAGTACAAGTTTTGCCCAGGGCACCATTTCCCCTAACGCTGGTCCTTGGTAACATTTCTTGATGGGGGAGGCAGGGGGAGGGGTGAGAGACGAGGCGTTTTCTCTCTGTTTCTTTCCTCTCCATTTTCTGCTCCTTCCTTCAATTCCAGAAACCTCCCTTGTGTTTCAGACTGTGCAGTGAAACCCTCCCCACCCCAGGACTATGGAATCTTTGGAGCAGAAAGATCTTAGGAGCTAAGCATGAATCCAGGGGTGAGTAGCTGGCAGGAAGGAGTCCTAGCAACTCTTCTGGGAGTGCAGGGGAGGAATGACTCCCCCTTCTCTACATTCTCCCCATGGGGCTCTGGGGAGCAGGGAGGGTTGTGTGATATATTCCATCCAACATTCCCCTTTGATCCAAACCGAGAGACATCTCAGCTATGCATGATCCCCTTGGCAGCACCAAACAAGGGATGTTTTCCACTACCTAGGAGACCCAGCCAGGGACTGATGTGCTGGAGATATGTTGGGAAAAGGGACTGTCTGAATTGCCAAGGCAGGAAGCAAACAATCTACAGCAACATCATTAACCACAAACCATGCTCCAGCCAGAAGGGAAATGGGCAGGAATTCTTGCTGTTCAGCCATGGCCACACATCCAGAGCTGCACAGCAGTGAGGGTGCTGGGCAAGCTGGTCTGAGCGAACAATTGGAAATGATCCTTCAGTGAGAACAGAACCAGAGTGTAGACAGGCCCCAGTGTTAAGTGGTTGAGGCTGAGGCCTTAGGAAGCTGGCCTACGATAACATAGGGATCTTTCTGTGGAGGTGTGATACTTGCCAGCTAGGGGAAGCTGGTGTGTGGTGTCTTTGTGGCTGCACTTTCAGTGATGCAGGTTTCTCTATCCCATTGTTCCAGGGTCATCCTACTACATTGCCAGCTGCTTTTCAGCTGCAGTGTGGAGACTGTTTGTGTGTGGGGAGAGACAGTGTGTGTGTGTGATGGGGAAGAGTGAGTGTGTTGAGGTAGGTAGGAGCGGATCATTATTACCCCTACTTGAAAGAGGGAGACGCTCAGGCTGAGAAAGGAGAACTGACTTGTCTTAGGTCACACAGCCAGTCAATGGCAGAATTGGGAATAGGACCCAGAGCCCTGATTGTCAAATTAACCATCGGATTTGGAATTACATACATTGAATGACCTCAAGAAAGTGCTCTCAGATGAGCTCCAGAGGAACAAGTATGCACAGTAATTATTCAGCCAGTATTTTAGGAGTACTGCAATGTTAGAGAGAATCATGAACTGCTCAGAGACAATTAATGCAGAGAAGCAGCAAAATCCATCAAACATATAAGTGGTTATGACTTATTTACTTAGTCTTAAAAGAGAACAAAAAGGCCTTGAGTCTCCTCCCTGTCATTAACCCCCTGCTCAGACAATCAGGGTAGAGACTGAGGATGGGAGGCTGAGGGGTCTCACCAGAGAGCTCAAAGGATGGCCCAGGTCACTGGCAGGGATCACTGCCCCAGCACTACAGCAGCTCCACAGTTTGGGGTGGACCTCCCACAGTGAGAGCTGCCGAGCACTCCCCCGCAACACACACACACACACACACACACACACACACACACACACACACCCTCTCCTGGTGTTAGGAGGGGAACAGGAGAAAGGAGAAAAGAAGCAAGAGAGGAAGAGAAAGGAGGGATGGATGGAGGAAAAGGTGAAACAAAAAGGACAAACCCTAATGTCCTCAGTGATTCTAAGGGACAAGATCCCAGGTTTGGAATAAAATTCTGCCTCCTTAAGATCATGTTTTCCATGAATTCAACTGTCACCAGATGGATCAGACTGAACAGTTTCAAACCTCGAGGATGCTCTTACCTTCTAAACAGGGTCGGCTGTTATCAAGTAAAATCACTAAAAGGGAAGGAGAAAACTCGAAAGAGGTTCCTCCTGGTGCTCAGGTACGTGAACCCCAATATTCCCCCAGTCCTCAAAGAGAGACCTGGAGAAGGAGACTGGCTGAAGCAAAGCCACAGGGTCTCTGAGGTTTCCCTGGCCCCTCGCCCCTGTCCTGACTGGCTGATGTCAGCATCTCTCTGTGAGGTCACCACCTCCCCACCACCTTTGGCCAATAGTCTGAGGTCCTGCAAAAGGCCTTTGTGATGTCACTGCCACACCCCTCCCTTGCTGGGCTAATGTCCTGCCCCTGGCCAGGCACTTTGAAGGTTTGAGCTACTCCCTGTGGATCACCCCACTCAAGGAGCATTCGTTCTAGGAAGCAAGCCGGCTAGACAGGAAAACATCAGACCCTGCTCCCTATGCTACATTCAGTTTTAAAGAAATTAGTTGACTTTATTGCCAGAAGAGACCATTAGAGCATCTAATCTGACCCCTGCATATCACAGGCCTCCTGTATGACACACTAGCTACTTTTGGGGTAAACACATTCCAGAAAGGCATCTAGTCTTCATGAAATGACGTCACGAGACGGAGAATCCCCCACTTTCCTTGGTAGCTTGTTCCTGTGGTGAATCATCCTCGCTGTTGAATATTTGTGCCTTAATTGTAATATGAATTTGTCTCTTTTCACCTTCCAGCCATTGGTTTTTTTTATACCTTTCTCTGCTACATTAAAGAGCCCTTTAATAGCCAATCTTTTCTCTCCAGTAAGGCACTTCAACATTTCAATGAAGTCACCTTTCAATCTTCTTTTGATAAGCTAAACAGGTTGAGCTCTTTCAATAACTGACTAGAAGGCATTTTTCTCCAGCCCTCAGAACATTTGGTGGCTCTTTGCTCTCTCAACTCCAATTTCACACCATCTTTTTCAAATGAGGACACCAAAACTGGAGGCAGTATTCCAGTATCAGTCTGACTGATACCATGTCACCTCCTGCGACGTTCTTGACATAATCTGTAACTGTATAGATCACCGTTGCCACCACTGTTCTATATTTGCAGCCAATATTGTATAAAGGTGGTCACATAAAGGGTCTATGGAGAGGTTATGATTGGCTGATTATAATTATGCTATCTCTAGATATGTATCATTTTTGTAGTTGACATTATGAATATTGGCTCTATGCTGCCTGTATTTCCAACTTGTGCTATGCTTCTGGGGAACACCCCAGCCAGACAAATTGGTGTCAGCTCTGCCTAGCCTGCTTGATGGCCCATTAAGGACCATCAGCTATACAATTGACCCATTGAGAGAAGGCAGATATGCCTTGTGGCTCAGCAAGGTGTGCAGGGACCTGCCTATGGACAGAACTCTAAGGTTTTTCGATGTCACGTGCTGGATAGAGTGTCCTTGGGACAAAGAAAGCAAAGACCACATGGCAAGAGACTATAAAAGACTGACGCCTCATCTCCATCTTGTCTTCAGTCCTGCTTCCTACCTCTGGAGGGACTTTGCTACAAACTGAAGCTCTGTACAAAGGACTGAATGGCCCATCCCAGTTGTGGATGTACTCCAGAGACTTGATTTGAACCTGCAGTTTATTCCATCACTGCTACAAGCCTGAACCAAGAACTTTGCCAAAGTACAAGTTTTGCCCAGGGCACCATTTCCCCTAACGCTGGTCCTTGGTAACATTTATTGATGGGGGAGGCAGGGGGAGGGGCGAGAGACGAGGCGTTTTCTCTCTGTTTCTTTCCTCTCCGTTTTCTGCTCCTTCCTTCAATTCCAGAAACCTCCCTTGTGTTTCAGACTGTGCAGTGACACCCTCCCCACCCCAGGACTATGGAGTCTTTGGAGCAGAAAGATCCTAGGAACTAAGGATGAAGCCAGGGGTGAGTAGCTGGCAGGAAGGAGTCCTAGCAACTCTTCTGGGAGTGCAGGGGAGGAATGACTCCCCCTTCTCTACATTCTCCTCATGGGGCTCTAGGGAGCAGGCAAGGTTGTGTGATAAATTCCATCCAACATTCCCCTTTGATCCAAGCCGAGAGACATCTCAGCTCTGCATGATCCCCTTGGCAGCACCAAACAAGGGATGTTTTCCACTGCCCAGGAGACCCAGCCAGGGACTGATGTGCTGGAGATATGTTGGGAAAAGGGACTGTCTGAATTGCCAAGGCAGGAAGCAAACAATCTACAGCAACATCATTAACCACAAACACACTCTAACCATGCTCCAGCCAGAAGGGAAATGGGCAGGAATTCTTGCTGTTCAGCCATGGCCACACATCCAGAGCTGCACAGCAGTGAGGGTGCTGGGCAAGCTGGTCTGAGCGAACAATTGGAAATGATCCTTCAGTGAGAACAGAACCAGAGTGTAGACAGGCCCCAGTGTTAAGTGGTTGAGGCTGAGGCTTTAGGAAGCTGGCCTACAATACCATAGGGATCTTTCTGTGGAGGTTTGATTCTTGCCACCTAGGGGAAGCTGGTGTGTGAACATAAGAACATAAGAAAGGCCGTACCGGGTCAGACCAAAGGTCCATCTAGCCCAGTATCTGTCTACCGACAGTGGCCAATGCCAGGTGCCCCTGAGGGAGTGAACCTAACAGGCAATGATCAAGTGATCTCTCTCCTGCCATCCATCTCCATCCTCTGACGAACAGAGGCTAGGGACACCATTCTTACCCATCCTGGCTAAAAGCCATTTATGGACTTAGCCACCATGAATTTATCCAGTCCCCTTTTAAACATTGTTATGGAATGTCTAGGGATACTTGGTCCTGCCTCAACAAAGCGGGCTGGAGTAGATGACTTCCCCACATCCCTTCCAGGCCTACATTGAAATAATTCTCTTTTCTGCTGTGTCATGTTCTACGCTGAGCTGTTTTGCATGGTGCCATTTGGAACTGTGATCGCACCATCTTGTGTAGCAGTTTTATGGTGAATTGTTTTGCTTCAGCTTGTTTTCCATTGTGTACTTTTGTCCTAGGATGTCATAGTTCGCATCGTGTTGCTTTCTTTTCCTTTGTATTGTCATTTTATGCTGTGGAGTGTAGGTTGTGTTTTTTTTTCCCCCTGAATTTGCCTGACATTATGTTGTGGTGAGTTTTATTCTGTATGTTGTGTTTTTATATGTATATATTGCATAGCATCCTAGAAATGTAGGGCTAGATAGGACCTCAAGATGTCATCAAGTCCAGCTTTCTCTGCTGAGGCAGGACCAAGTATATGTAGATTATCTCTGACAGAGCTTTGTCCTATTTGTTCTTAAAAACTTCCAGGGAAAGAGACTCCCCAGCCCCCTTGTAAGACTGTTCCAGAGCTGAACTGCCTTAGCTCTGGGGACACCCACACAGATTTTAGTGGTGAGCAGCTCTGGAGAGAGAGGAGACCCCACTGAGTGGGCAGTTGGATAAAGAGACTAAAGTTGGGAGGAGAAACATTGACGTGTCCAAGGTCACCCAGGCTGTCTGTGACCGAGCTAGAAATAGGTTCTAGTGCCACCGTACTGCTGTTTCTGAAGGTCTCTGCCACACTGCTGTTTTAGGCACTGGTGCAAACCCTTAGTGTAGACAGAATTTACACTAGTGCACTCTGGCACTGGTGCACCATGTCCCAGTTTGAAGGTTTGGGGTGGGGAGAGGGGCTGTGACCTCCCTGAGGCCTGAGGCTGACTGAACGGTGCAGCTGGTAACGGAGGGGCAGCAGTGAGTGCTGGAGGTATGAGCCAGGAGCACAGCCCCACAGGACTGGACACTGACTTCTCCTGACCCAGGGGACACACCCCCAGCGAGGTGGTTTGTCCATGGATGTGCAGGCTGTCTTGGCAGAGCAGCTCATTTGCAATCCCTGCACACCTCTTCCTACAGTGTGCACTGGGGACCTTTCCAAGCTGCGAGTGACGGGGCTCGGGAGTTAACAGGATCTGTTCCTGGCTCTGTCATGGACCTGTTTAGTGACCTTGGGGAAGTCACAGCTCCTCTCTCTGTAACACTGTCTTCAGTGACTCGAGAGCACTAGCACCAGCCTCAGGCAGACTGGTGAGAAGCAGGGCACAAACCCCAAATTGGGTGTGAGGTCTGTATGAAGATTTCACCAACCAAGTATCCAGTGTAAACGCTTCAGGCATTGTAACAGCATTAACATGGAATCACAGACAGTCCTCTTGGGTGATCCCATATATCTCACCACGCAGGTGAGCTCACCTTTGTGACAGGTGGTCCCTTACTCCAGGGGTTCCCAACCTTTTTCTTTCTGAGCCCCCCACCCCCTACCCGCCCACCCCCACACACGCTATAAAAACTCCACTGCCCATGTGGGCCACAATAACTGGTTTTCTGCATATAAAATCCAGGGCTGGCGTTAGGGGTAGCAAGCAGGGCAACTGCTTGCGGCCCCATGCCACAGGGGCCCCCGCAAAGCTACATTGCTTAGGCTTTGGCTTCAGCCCTGGTGATGGGGCTCAGGGCCCTGGACTTCAGCCCCATGCGCTGGGACTTCAGCTTTCTGCCCTGGGACTCAGTGAGTCTAATACCGGCTTTGCTTGGCAGCCCCCTGAAAGCTGCTCACGGCCACCCAGGGGGGCCCTGGTTGAGAACCACTGCCTTACAGCACGAATCACAGCAATGTTCAAGTTATTGCCAGTCCCAAAGGACCCGTCACTTCCTTAGGTCAATTAAATCTTAGATCTTCCAACAAAGACACTTGTAGCCAGTTCTGTCATAACCTGTATTAAGACTTATTTAAAAGGAAACGAGAGTTGTTAACAAAGTTAAAGCAGGTAATCCTATAGATGCAGATGAGTTGCAGTCTTAAATTTCAAAGGTAATAGAAGCTTCTGTAATAAGCAAGCTCTACATATTCTTTAGGACTAACCCAGGCTAAGCAGCTGGGGATCTCTTGCTTATGCCTAGAAACTTTGTCCCCCCCCCAGAGTCCAGGCAGCATACAGACAATCAGTTCCTTCTCTATGGGGTTTTTCCTCCCCGTCCTACCATGTGCTCTGAGCAGGAAACTTAGCTACTGGGAAGTGAAGAGCACAACAACAGTCTTGTGTCTTTGTTAACATCCCATAATAGTCTCTCTGGTGTTGATGGACCTTTCCTGCCAGGCAGGGTGTAATGCATTCTGTTGCCAATCAGCACTTCACATAGGTAAAGTCTCTCTCCTGTTTGGTGATTTACAGAGCCACAGAGGCTCACAATGCAACTAGTCAGATGTTAACTCAGGCAGCAACTTACAAGCATTCAATAAAGTCTAAACACAAAACACATTCTTATGTTCACAGTCTGTATGAGGAGTATCTACTCATTTGGACTCACTGGGGAGCCACAGAAAGAAACAAGGTGTGCTGAGGCAAGAAGGCCCAATCTCAGAGCCCCCAGGGTCACGCTTCCTAAAAGCTAAAACTAGGCCCAGCCCATGAAAGGGGCACTCCCAGGAGAGACTGTGTAAAGGCTGGAGCATCAAATAACTTAGTTAATCTGAGAGAGCTGCCTTGGGGACAATGACAGGGAGAATCCCCAGAGTGACTTCTTTGATTCTGCTCATCTCTGGCCTTTGGTTCATAGAATCACAGAACTGGAAGGGACCTTGAGAGGTAGCTAGTCCAGTCCCCTGCACTCAAGGCAGGATGAAGTATTATCTAGACCAGGAGTGGCCAACCTGAGCCTGAGAAAGAGCCAGAATTTACCAATATACATTGCTAAAGAATCATCAGCTCCCAGCCCCTGCTCCCAGTGCCTCCCACCCATGGGAAGCCGCACTAATCAGCACCCCCCCTCCTCGCACTCCCGATCAGCTGTTCATGCTATGCAAGACACTCGGTGGGGGGCACGGGGGGGATGGAGCTTGGGCACTGCAGGCTCAGGGAAGGGGGTGGGAAGGGGTGGAGTGGGGGCAGGGCCTGTAGCTGAGTAGTGAGCACACCCAGCACATTGGAAAGTTGGTGCCTGTAGCACCAGCCCCGGAGTTGGTGCCTGTACAAGGAGCCGCGTATTAAATTCTAAAGAGCCGCATGTTGGCCACCCCTGATCTAGACCATCCCTGAGAGGTATTTGTCCAGCCTGCTCTTAAAAATCCCCAATGATGGAGATTCCACAACCTCCCTAGGCAATTTATTCCAGTGCTTAACCACCCTGACAGGGAGTTTTTCCTAATGTCCAACCTAAACCTTCCTTGCTGCAATTTAAGCCCATTGCTTCTTGTCCTGTCCTCAGAGGTTAAGAACAATGTTTCTCCTTCCTCCTTGAAATGAACTTTTATGTACTTGAAAGCTGATCATATCTTCTCCTGACTAAACAAACACAATTTTTTCAGTCTTCCCTTATAGGTGATGTTTTCTAGACCTTTAATCATTTTTATTGCTCTTCTCTGGACTTTCTCCAATTTTTCCACATCTTTCCTGAAATGTGGCACCCAGAACTGGACACATTACTCCAGTTGAGGCCTAATCAGTGCAGAGTAGAGCGGAAGAATTACTTCTCATGTCTTGCTTACAATACTCCTGCTAATACATCTCAGGATTATACTTGGGTTTTTTCCAACAGTGTAACACTGTTGACTCATATTTAGCTTGTGATCCACTGTGACTCCCAGATCCGTTTCTGCTGTGCTCCTTCCTAGGCAGTCATTTCCTGTCTTGTATGTGTGCAACAGATTGTTCCTTCCTAAGTGGAGTACTTTGGATTTGTCCTCATTGAATTTCATCCTATATTCTCCAGTTTGCCCAGATCATTTTGAATTGTAATTCTAGCCTCCAAAGCACTTGCAGCCCCTCCCAGCTTGGTATCATCTACAAACTGTATAAGTGTAACAGAGAGACTCTGCTACTGGGAGGGTTTCACTATGTCTAGGAGGGTTACATCCTGGTGGGAGGGGGCTAGGCCTGTACTGGAATAAGGTCATTTTGTGCTACACAGTGTGGCAGAACCTAGAATGTCCATTACCAGGGAAAAATGCTGGGGGGAATTGACATGTGGAAAGGACAGAAACCCTGTCTGAATTCTCTCACATTGCCCTTCTTGCCCTGGCAGGCTACAGAATAATGTCCACCTTTCGCCCTAAATCATCCCCTCCTCCCAGCAGGAAGGAAACGGCTGCAATGGAGCTGGCTCAGGTAAGGGATTATCAGGGAGCTGGTGGTGGGTTCTGCTTGGAGGGAGAGGAGAAGTAAATGTATAGGAGGGTGGGAGCTGCTAGAGGTAGTGGGAGGCAGGAACTGTCTAGGGTGTGGAATGGGAGGGGAAAGGATGTGACAAACCTGCTGAGACTTGTGTACTCTAGGGTGTGATGGGCTGCCACCCTGGGGGTGCATTCTGGGGGGCTTCTGGGAAACACTGTCCCTCTAACCCTCAAACTGGGTTGGCCCTTCTCACACTTCCAGCCTCTCCAGGTCCTGTTATTACCCAACAGGACAGCAGGTGGCACCACGCATCGAACTAAGCTACCTGAGTGCTTTACCTAAGCCACTCAAAGACAGATAGAAGACAAAAGCCAATTTCCCAACCATAAGTGGTAGCAAACAGATCAAAGCAGATTACTTAACAAATAACCAAAAACTCAAACTAAGCTTAACATACTATCTGGATAGAATTTGAATTAGCAGTTTCTCACCCTGACTGATGATACAAGCAGTCCACCAAGTTTCCATACACAAGCTAAAAATCCCTTTACCCTGGGACCAGCAGTTCCCCCAGTTCAGTCTTTCTTCCTCAGGTGTTTCCAGGAGTTCTCTTGTGTGGGGAATGAGGCCAAGAAATGATGTCACACTCCACCTCATGTAGCTTTTCCATATTGCAGGAACCATTTGTTCCAAACTTGTTTCCCAGTCCAGTTTGTGGAAAAATACAGGTACCAAAATGGAGTTTGTTGTCATGTGGTCTGCTCACATGCCCTAGCATGCCCTGCTGAGTCATAGTAGCCATGACTCATAGGCTAGCTGAAAAATTCACAAGAGGGCTAAGCTCTTCCACGGTCCATTGTCTTTCTTGATGAGCCATGAACACTGTCTGGCTTCTTTGTTGTACCTGAAAGGCTTGTTGTGAGTGTTACTCAGAGTAAACACATTTGAAATACAGATACAGAGTCAATATCCATAACTTCAGTTACGAACATGATACATGCACACAAATAGGACAGTCATATTCAGCAAATCATAACTTTTCCAATGACACTGAACATGATGCATCTTGCACAAAATGTAACATAATTATGTCCTAATCATTTTATAATCATACCACTATGCTGAATGTGTGGTGTAGTGTCAGGGCCTAATTTCAAGGCACAGGAGTTGGGAATGGAACTTCCACTCTTTGTGGAACAGGAAATAACCCTCCAGCCAGGGCTGGGAAAACTTCCCGGACTCCCAGTGCTGGAGCCTGAATCTTCTGACACTTCATTAGTTCCCACGAACCCCAATCTTTGTGGCAACTGCAAACTTTATCAATGATGATTTTATATTCTCTTCCAGGTCATTGATAAGAATGTTAAATAGCGCAGGGCCAAGAACCAATCCTTGTGGGAACCCCCTAGAAAGAAATCTACTCAAGCATGGTTCCCCATTTACAATCATAGTTTTTAATCTGTTTAATGTATGCTGTGTTTATTTTGTATCTTTCTAGTTTTCTAGTCAAAATATTGTGCTGAACCAAGTCATATGCCTTACAGAAGTCTAGGTAATGTTTTCACCTCTTAGCTCATCAATACTATTAGCTGCAACCAAACTTTTGATCTCACCCAATAAGGATATCCAGTTAGTTTGATTGGATCTGTTGTCTCTGAACCTTTGTTAATTGGTACTAATTATATTACCCTCCTTTACCTCTTTATTAATTAAATCCATATTCGCTGCTCTATTATCTTGCCCAGTATCGGACTAACACTCTTGTAATTAGCTGGGTCATCTCTTTTACACTTTTTAAATATTGGCACAGCATTAGCTTTTTTCCAGTCTTCTGGAATTTCCCCATTGGTCCAAGTCCTAATTAAAATCAACATTAACAGTCCTCCACCAGGTCTTTCAAAACTCTTAATACAAGTTATCTGGACCTGCTTATTTAAACATGTCTAACTGTAATAGCTGCTGTTTAACATCCTCGTGAGTTATTGTTGGGATGGAAAGACTGTCGTTGTCAACGTCTTATATGATTACATCATCTGTTTTTCTCCAACTCCAGGAGTGAAATATTTATTGAACACTTTTACCTCTTCTGTATTATTTTTCATAATTCTGCCATTTCCATCTAGTAATTTACCACTACCATTGTTAGGGATTAATTTTGTACTTAATATACTTTTTTAGAACTTCCTTCTTATTTTCATTAAGTGGTCATTGATTTCTGATAGCTTTCCTTTCCAATTTTCTACAATTCTGACTTTCTAACTTATATTCTTTACTGTTGACTTCCCCTTTCTTCCATATATTTTATTTAGAGATTCCTACCAGGGAGCCACCAGCAGGGTGCAGAGACAGCCCCATCTCCTATATCAAGCCCTGGCTAGTAGCTATGTGATAAATGTGATGACTCTGCCTTTGTCTGTCAGCTGGGAGACACGAAGGTTCTCTCTTTCCACCCTCTGATGCCTCCTGGCTGCTCTAAGCAAGGTGGGGTGGGACTCTGTTAACATGTGCCTCCTGGAGCTCCCATTTACCTGGTGCTGCTGTTCCATGAATAGTGGGTTTGTGAGTGGGGCAGCAGGTACTGAGTGTTGGACTCTTGCTCTTTCAGGGGCCGGTGACCTTCGAGGAGGTGGCTGTGTATTTCACCAGGGAAGAGTGGGTTCTGCTGGACCCCACTCAGAGAGCCCTCTACAGGGATGTCATGCAGGAGATCTATGAGACGATGGTCTTGCTGGGTAAGGAGTCCTGTCGCCTGGGTTATTAGAAGCTGTGGGGTCTCTAAAGAACCTGAGTAGTAATAACTGTATACCTTTATTCATCATACAAGTTTTGCAGGTTTTCTTGCCCCCCTTTTTTTGCCTTATCTCCCACACGCTAGTATCATTTTTGGACATGTGCCTTTTTGGTGCCATCAGTCATTTTAAAATTGGATTTAATATATCCTTATTGGCTATATTAATCACTGTAGCTTTCATGCCTTTTCCTCATTTTAAGAGGAAAATATGCCTCCTGTAGAATTCTAAATTGAGTAAATATGTGTATGACTCATGCATGATTTGTGTGACCGTGAGATGAGCTCTTTTAGGAGAGCGTGTAATGTTGCCATTCAGGATCCCATGGGTGAAGGGATAAGAGAGCCGTGGGAGGGGCGGAGAAGGGGGGAATAGATAATTCTGGGGTGCCAGGACATGGGGAGGGTGTGTGCAGGGTTACAGCTAAGAAGCAGCAGGGAGGTAGGAGGTAGTGAGAGATGAGGAGAAAATACAAGAAGCTCCCAAGGTGCCGGGAAGTGGTGCCGGCTGAGAGTAATGGGAAGAAGGGGAAGGGAGTGTGGAGGAAGGGCACCCGGGAAGTGGGCTGGGTGGGTCATTGGGAGGGAGGAGGGGTTTGGGAATCTAGAGCTGTGGGGGATCCCAGACCTTTAACCCTCAATCCCTACTGAAGCCTTGTTGCTTTAGAGCCTACACTCCAGTTTTATTTCTGTTCAGTTTCACTTCTTTTTACATTTTTCCCCCCAAATATCATTATTTTAACATTTGACCTCCCTCTCCCACTCATAACCCCTCTCCCCATATAACCTCCCCATGTCTATGCTCAGTGACCCTGGCCACTGATCCTGAGTCCTTGCTGCATTCCTCCCTGTGACGATGCGGTTCTGGCGGGACCCAACGGAGAGTGCCAAATCAGGACCAATTGCTCAAACAGGGCAGTCACAGCCCTAGGCTGGGGTTTTTCCACCTCTAAGGCAAACCAAACCAGCCAGACAAAGAGGACTTTGGTTTCACCCCACTGGCTAACCACAAGTCACACAAGCAATTCCCTTAGACCCTCCAGTCTCCCAGTATCACCACCAGTGCCACTCGTCCTGGGGATGAATGGTTATGAAAACCAACACCCCAATAAAAGAAAACGCTTCTCTCGATCCCAAAGGACCAAGCCCCAGACCCAGGTCAATATACACATCAGATCTTACCCACAAATCACGCTCTTGCCAATCCTTTAGAATCTAAAATCTAAAGGTTTATTCATGAAGGAAAAAAGGTAGAGATGAGAACTAGAATTGGTTAAATGGAATCAATTACATTCAGTAATGGCAAAGTTCTTAGTTCAGGCTTGTAGCAGTGATGGCATAAACTGCAGGTTCAAATCAAGTCTCTGGAATACATCCCCCGCTGGGATGGGTCATCAGTCCTTTGTGCAGAGCTTCAGTTTGTAGCAAAGTCCCTCCAGAGGTAAGCAGCAGGATTGTAGACCAGATGGAGATGAGGCATCAGCCTTAGATAGGTGTAACGGGTTGGGACTCACCCCCGCGGCGCCTCCTGCTGGTGACTCTGGGAATTAGCTCATTCCAGTGGAGCGCCTCCTCCTGGTGGTGTCCCGTCCATTGTTCTGTCCTCTGTTATCTCTGGACCCGCGTTGCTGCGTGCTCGGCGGCGTCCTCTTCGAGGCCACTGCCCTCCGGCAGTGCCCCTTAGTCCTTCTGCGCCCCCTTCCGGGGGGGTCAGTGCTCAGCGGTCTCACACCCCAGTCACTATGTGCAATCGCCCTCTGAGTCTAATCCCTCCTGTCAGGGATCTGGCGTAGCAAGATGGCCACTCCCTACAGCCAATGGCTGGGTGCACTGCAAAGGGTGAAGGGGGGGACCCAGGCCCGCCCTCTACTCTGGGTCCTGTCCCAGGGACCCTCTGGCATCAGCCTCGCTGTCCTTCTCTCCCCTTCCGCTGTCTGTTTCCCTGGGCCGCTTCCCCTACGGCCCCTTGCACCCGCTAGGCCCTTCCCTTCAGGGCCTGCAGCCTGACAGGCTACGGGTTCAAGCTCCCTAGCCTCCCCAAGCCTGGCCAGCACTGCGCTGTCCGCGGTGCTAGTCTCCTCCCTTGGAGACTGACCTTCCCCTGTCAAAGGCCTGGGACAGACTGACTACTCCTGCTCTGGGCAGCCTTTATATACCCCTGAGCCTGGCCCTGATTGGCTGTCTCTAAGCTGGGCCCTGATTGGCTCTCAATAAGCCCCTCTCTGATTGGTTCACTGTCTGCACAGGTGCCCTGGCCTGCCGCAGCCCACTTTCACAAGGAGTGGGGCAATTCGCCCCACTACACACCCTCCCCCTTAAGAACCCTCTTGGGGGGGAAAGAGAGAAATCCCCTATCGCCCCTGTGCTCCTCGCAACTGGGCCCTCAGGGAATCTCTTTCAAAGCGCAGGTCCTCCACTAATTGGAGCCACCTGCTTCCTTCTTCTATTGTTTGGGTCCCCACCGTAGACCTCTCTGGTCCTACGTGGGTTCCCACATCGGTTTGGGTCCCCACCTCGGCCCTCTTGGCCCTTAAGTGTGTTCCCTGGTTAAGGTGGGGCCTCTCTACCCCAGCCTCCTTCTCTCTGGAGGCCTCAGTCTGGCCTACCCCTTCCTGGCAGCTAGTCCCAGACCGAACCTTAGTTTCAGACACTCCCCCTCTTTGCCTCAGGGGGCAATGCCTCTTTATGTGGCCCTTTTTGTGGCAGTGGAAGCACCCTCGGTGCCTTCCCCCTGCCACGGACCTGCTCGTGATTGTTTGGGCCCTAGCCCCTTCTTCTGGGCTGGCCCAGGCCTTGGGAGCCCTGCAGGGGCACTCCCTTTTCAGGTGTCCCGACTCCCCACAGACCCAACAAGCTGGTGGCCCCCCTGTTACTCTCACAGGGGGAGCCTTGTCTGGGTGAGGCCTCTCTGCCCCAACCCAGTAGGGACACTCCCTCCTGAAGTGGCATAACAGTTCCTAGACCCAGGCCCCGGCCTCTCGCCCTGGGTGCCTGGTCTCCTATATGGTCTCTGATATGGTCTGGGTGCCCACCCCCGGAGCAGCCAGAGCACCTCTCTCTGCTGCTCGGCAAGCCGAGCCACCCAGGCCCTCCAGTACAAGTCCTGTTTCTCCATCATCCCTGTTTCTCAGTCTCTTAGTCTCTCAATGTGGCACAACTGCCTCGCTCTTGTCCCTTGTATCAGGGACGGACCGCTCGTGCCTGCATTCTCCACCACGTGTAACGGGTTGGGACTCACCCCCGCGGCGCCTCCTGCTGGTGACTCTGGGAATTAGCTCATTCCAGTGGAGCGCCTCCTCCTGGTGGTGTCCCGTCTGTTGTTCTGTCCTCTGTTATCTCTGGACCCGCGTTGCTCCGTGCTCGGCGGCGTCCTCTTCGAGGCCACTGCCCTCCGGCAGTGCCCCTTAGTCCTTCTGCGCCCCCTTCCGGGGGGGTCAGTGCTCAGCGGTCTCACACCCCAGTCACAATGTGAGAGAATTCAGACAGGGTTTCTGTCCTTTCCACATGTCAATTCCCCCCAGCATTTTTCCCTGGTAATGGACATTCTAGGTTCTGCCACACTGTGTAGCACAAAATGACCTTATTCCAGTACAGGCCTAGCCCCCTCCCACCAGGATGTAACCCTCCTAGACATAGTGAAACCCTCCCAGTAGCAGAGTCTCTCTGTTACACTTATACAGTTTGTAGATGATACCAAGCTGGGAGGGGCTGCAAGCAGTGATGAGCTGCCAAATTTTTAACAACGGGTTCCCTCCTCCCTCCAAAATTTTAACAACGGGTTCCCTCCTTCCCCCCCCCCTCCGGGGGGGGGGGGTCGTGCCCCATCCAACCCCTCATGTTCCTTGACACACACACTCCGAGACCCCTGACCCATCCCCCCCTTCCCTGTCCCCTGACTAACCCCTTGCTGCCCCACCCAACCCCTCCTCTCATTCTCAATGGCCCCCCAGAACCCCTACCCCATACAACTACCCCTTCTCTCTGTCCCTGAGTGCCCCCACCACCTCATCCAACCCTGCTCTTTCCTGACTGCTCCCCGGGACCCTTGCCCCCATTCAATCCCCCTGTTCCCTGCCCTCTGACCCCCCCACACCCAAACTCCCCTACCCTCTCTCCAACACCCTCTCCCTGCCCCCTTACCGCGCTGCCTGGACGTGGCTGGGCCAGGACAGGAGTCGCGTGGCCGGAGCCGGAGGATGCGGAGGGAGCCCGGCGGCCGGAGCCAGGTGGCTGGCCGGGTGGAGCCAGGGAGGGCTGCGGCCAGAGCTGGAGCCGGGCAGCCGGCGTCATGCCCAGACCCGCGCTGCCGGAGCCCGGCCCCCTGGCAAAACAGCAGGGGCGGCTGGAGCCACGGGGCCAGGCCAGGCTGGAGGTGGGGGGCCGTGTCCAGAGCCGGGCATCCCGGTAGGTGGGGGCTCGGCAGGGCCGGGGGGGGGGCGGGCAGGGCCGGGAACGCGGGGGGGGGGGGCCGGGCAGGGCCGGGAACGCGGGGGGGGGGGCCCCGCAGGGCCGGGAACGCGGGGGGGGGGGCCGGGCAGGGCCGGGAACGCGGGGCCGGGAACGCGGGGGGGGGGCCCTGCAAGGCCGTGAACGCGGGGCCGGGAACGCGGGGGGGGGGGGCCCTGCAGGGCCGTGAACGCGGGGCCGGGAACGCGGGGGGGGGGGGCCGGGCAGGGCCGCGAACGCGGGGCCGGGAACGCGGGGGGGGGGGGCCGGGCAGGGCCGGGAACGCGGGGGGGGGGGGGGCCGGGCAGGGCCGCGAACGCGGGGCCGGGAACGCGGGGGGGGGGCGGGCAGGGCCGCGAACGCGGGGCCGGGAACGCGGGGGGGGGGGGCCGGGCAGGGCCGCGAACGCGGGGCCGGGAACGCGGGGGGGGGCCGGGCAGGGCCGCGAACGCGGGGCCGGGAACGCGGGGGGGGGGCGGGGACCCGGGGACGGGGAGGCCGGGCAGGGCCGCGGGGGGGGGGATGCGGCCAGGGAGGGTCGGGCGGGGACCCGGGGACGGTAGGTGGGGGCACGGCAGGGCGGGGGGGTGCGGCCGGAGCCGGGCGGCCAGGGAGGGGTTCAGGGGGAGTCGGGGACGCGGGGCCGGGCAGGGTCGCGGCCGGGGAGGCGGGGACGGGTCGCGGCCAGGGCACACGCCCCCCCCCCAGTTTCCTACCTTAGGGTCGTCTTCCTGGGCCGGGGAAGCCTGCCTGCTTCTCAGCCCTCCCAGGCTTCCCGCGCGAACAGCTGATTCGCGGGAAGCCCTGGGGGAGGAGAAGCAAGGAGGAGCTTCATGGCAGGAGGTGGAGGCAGAATTAATTAGACGCCGGACAGAGAACTTTAGCAAGCGGTTCGCTGTCCGGCGTCTAATTTTAGCAAACGGTTCGCGCGAACCGTTGCGAACCGTCTGCAGCTCACCCCTGGCTGCAAGTGCTTTGGAGGCTAGAATTACAATTCAAAATGATCTGGGCAAACTGGAGAATATAGGATGAAATTCAATGAGGACAAATCCAAAGTACTCCACTTAGGAAGGAACAATCTGTTGCACACATACAAGACAGGAAATGACTGCCTAGGAAGGAGCACAGCAGAAACGGATCTGGGAGTCACAGTGGATCACAAGCTAAATATGAGTCAACAGTGTTACACTGTTGGAAAAAACCCAAGTATAATCCTGAGATGTATTAGCAGGAGTATTGTAAGCAAGACATGAGAAGTAATTCTTCCGCTCTACTCTGCACTGATTAGGCCTCAACTGGAGTAATGTGTCCAGTTCTGGGTGCCACATTTCAGGAAAGATGTGGAAAAATTGGAGAAAGTCCAGAGAAGAGCAATAAAAATGATTAAAGGTCTAGAAAACATCACCTATAAGGGAAGACTGAAAAAATTGTGTTTGTTTAGTCAGGAGAAGATATGATCAGCTTTCAAGTACATAAAAGTTTATTTCAAGGAGGAAGGAGAAACATTGTTCTTAACCTCTGAGGACAGGACAAGAAGCAATGGGCTTAAATTGCAGCAAGGAAGGTTTAGGTTGGACATTAGGAAAAACTCCCTGTCAGGGTGGTTAAGCACTGGAATAAATTGCCTAGGGAGGTTGTGGAATCCCATCATTGGGGATTTTTAAGAGCAGGCTGGACAAATACCTCTCAGGGATGGTCTAGATCAGGGGTGGCCAACATGTGGCTCTTTAGAATTTAATACGCGGCTCCATGTACAGGCACCAACTCTGGGGCTGGTGCTACAGGCACCAACTTTCCAATGTGCTGGGTGTGCTCACTACTCAGCTACAGGCCCTGCCCCCACTCCACCCTTTCCCACCCCCTTCCCTGAGCCTGCAGTGCCCACGCTCCATCCCCCCCGTCCCCCCCACCGAGTGTCTTGCATAGCATGAACAGCTGATCGGGAGTGCGAGGGGGGGGGGTGCTGATTAGTGCGGCTTCCCATGGGTGGGAGGCACTGGGAGCAGGGGGTGGGAGCTGATGATTCTTTAGCAATGTATATTGGTAAATTCTGGCTCTTTCTCAGGCTCAGGTTGGCCACTCCTGGTCTAGATAATACTTCATCCTGCCTTGAGTGCAGGGGACTGGACTAGCTACCTCTCAAGGTCCCTTCCAGTTCTGTGATTCTATGAACCAAAGGCCAGAGATGAGCAGAATCAAAGAAGTCACTCTGGGGATTCTCCCTGTCATTGTCCCCAAGGCAGCTCTCTCAGATTAACTAAGTTATTTGATGCTCCAGCCTTTACACAGTCTCTCCTGGGAGTGCCCCTTTCATGGGCTGGGCCTAGTTTTAGCTTTTGGGAAGCGTAAACCTGGGGGCTCTGAGATTGGGCCTTCTTGCCTCAGCACACCTTGTTTCTTTCTGTGGCTCCCCAGTGAGTCCAAATGAGTAGATACTCCTCATACAGACTGTGAACATAAGAATGTGTTTTGTGTTTAGACTTTATTGAATGCTTGTAAGTTGCTGCCTGAGTTAACATCTGACTAGTTGCATTGTGAGCCTCTGTGGCTCTGTAAATCACCAAACAGGAGAGAGACTTTACCTATGTGAAGTGCTGATTGGCAACAGAATGCATTACACCCTGCCTGGCAGGAAAGGTCCATCAACACCAGAGAGACTATTATGGGATGTTAACAAAGACACAAGACTGTTGTTGTGCTCTTCACTTCCCAGTAGCTAAGTTTCCTGCTCAGAGCACATGGTAGGAAGGGGATGAAAAACCCCGTAGAGAAGGAACTGATTGTCTGTATGATGCCTGGACTGGGGGGGGGGGGGCAAAGTTTCTAGGCATAAGCAAGAGATCCCCAGCTGCTTAGCCTGGGTTAGTCCTAAAGAATATGTAGAGCTTGCTTATTACAGAAGCTTCTATTACCTTTTAAATTTAAGACTGCAGCTCATCTGCATCTATAGGATTACCTGCTTTAACTTTGTTAACAACTCTCGTTTCCTTTTAAATAAGTCTTAATACAGGTTATGACAGGACTGGCTACAAGTGTCTTTGTTGGAAGATCTAAGATTTAATTGACCTAAGGAAGTGACCGGTCCTTTGGGACTGGCAGTAACTTGAACATTGCTGTGATTTGTGCTGTAAGGCAGTGGTTCTCAACCAGGGCCCCCCTGGGGGGCCGTGAGCAGCTTTCAGGGGGCTGCCAAGCAAAGCTGGCATTAGACTCACTGAGTCCCAGGGCAGAAAGCTGAAGTCCCAGCGCATGGGGCTGAAGTCCAGGGCCCTGAGCCCCATCACCAGGGCTGAAGCCAAAGCCTAAGCAATGTAGCTTTGCGGGGGCCCCTGTGGCATGGGGCCGCAGGCAGTTGCCCTGCTTGCTACCCCTAACGCCAGCCCTGGATTTTATATGCAGAAAACCAGTTATTGTGGCCCACATGGGCAGTGGAGTTTTTATAGAGTGTGTGGGGGTGGGGGGGTAGGGGGTGGGGGGCTCAGAAAGAAAAAGGTTGGGAACCCCTGGAGTAAGGGACCACCTGTCACAAAGGTGAGCTCACCTGCGTGGTGAGATATATGGGATCACCCAAGAGGACTGTCTGTGATTCCATGTTAATGCTGTTACAATGCCTGAAGCGTTTACACTGGATACTTGGTTGGTGAAATCTCCATACAGACCTCACACCCAATTTGGGGTTTGTGCCCTGCTTCTCACCAGTCTGCCTGAGGCTGGTGCTAGTGCTCTCGAGTCACTGAAGACAGTGTTACAGAGAGAGGAGCTGTGACTTCCCCAAGGTCACTAAACAGGTCCATGACAGAGCCAGGAACAGATCCTGTTAACTCCCGAGCCCCGTCACTCGCAGCTTGGAAAGGTCCCCAGTGCACACTGTAGGAAGAGGTGTGCAGGGATTGCAAATGAGCTGCTCTGCCAAGACAGCCTGCACATCCATGGACAAACCACCTTGCTGGGGGTGTGTCCCCTGGGTCAGGAGAAGTCAGTGTCCAGTCCTGTGGGGCTGTGCTCCTGGCTCATACCTCCAGCACTCACTGCTGCCCCTCCGTTACCAGCTGCACTGTTCAGTCAGCCTCAGGCCTCAGGGAGGTCACAGCCCCTCTCCCCACCCCAAACCTTCAAACTGGGACATGGTGCACCAGTGCCAGAGTGCACTAGTGTAAATTCTGTCTACACTAAGGGTTTGCACCAGTGCCTAAAACAGCAGTGTGGCAGAGACCTTCAGAAACAGCAGTACGGTGGCACTAGAACCTATTTCTAGCTTGGTCACAGACAGCCTGGGTGACCTTGGACACGTCAATGTTTCTCCTCCCAACTTTAGTCTCTTTATCCAACTGCCCACTCAGTGGGGTCTCCTTTCTCTCCAGAGCTGCTCACCACTAAAATCTGTGTGGGTGTCCCCAGAGCTAAGGCAGTTCAGCTCTGGAACAGTCTTACAAGGGGGCTGGGGAGTCTCTTTCCCTGGAAGTTTTTAAGAACAAATAGGACAAAGCTCTGTCAGAGATAATCTACATATACTTGGTCCTGCCTCAGCAGAGAAAGCTGGACTTGATGACATCTTGAGGTCCTATCTAGCCCTACATTTCTAGGATGCTATGCAATATATACATATAAAAACACAACATACAGAATAAAACTCACCACAACATAATGTCAGGCAAATTCAGGGGGAAAAAAAACACAACCTACACTCCACAGCATAAAATGACAATACAAAGGAAAAGAAAGCAACACGATGCGAACTATGACATCCTAGGACAAAAGTACACAATGGAAAACAAGCTGAGGCAAAACAATTCACCATAAAACTGCTACACAAGATGGTGCGATCACAGTTCCAAATGGCACCATGCAAAACAGCTCAGCGTAGAACATGACGCAGCACAAAAGAGAATTATTTCAATGTAGGCCTGGAAGGGATGTGGGGAAGTCATCTACTCCAGCCCGCTGTGTTGAGGCAGGACCAAGTATCCCTAGACATTTGCAGACTGGCGTATCGCTAACCTGGTCTTAAAAACCTCCAATGAAGGAAATTCCACAGCCTCCCTTGGAAGCCAATACAGGGCAAACACAGACCAAAACAATGCTGTACACACACATGCTGGGCTTGCGGTTAAGGGGGGAGGCAAGAATTGAAACAATCTGGGTTCAGTTCCCAGTTGTGCCGCAAATTCTCCACGCAAACTTGTTACACACCGGTGGTTGGCCCGTACCACTGACTTGGGCCCACACGGCTCAGGCTGTGGGGCTGTTTAATTGTCATGTAGAAGTTCCGGCTTCGGCTGCAGCCCAAGGTCTGGCACACTCCCACCTCGCAGGGTCCTAAGGTGAAAAGAGACAAATTCATATTATAATTAAGGCACAAATATTCAACAGCGAGGATGATTCACCACAGGAACAAGCTACCAAGGAAAGTGGTGGATTCTCTGTCTCCTGACGTCATTTCATGAAGACTAGATGCCTTTCTGGAATGTGTTTACTTCAAAAGTAGCTAGTGTGTCATACAGGAGGCCTGTGATATGCAGGGGTCAGATTAGATGCTCTAATGGTCTCTTCTGGCAATAAAGTCGACTAATTTCCTTAAAACTGAATGTAGCATTGGGAGGGGTGTGGCAGTGACATCACAAAGGCCTTTTGCAGGACCTCAGACTATTGGCCAAAGGTGGTGGAGAGGTGGTGACCTCACAGAGAGATGCTGACATCAGCCAGGCAGGACAGGGGCGAGGGGCCAGGGAAACCTCAGAGACCCTGTGGCTTTGCTTCAGCAAGTCTCCTTCTCGAGGTCTCTCTTTGAGGACTGGGGGAGTATTGGGGTTCACGTACCTGAGCGCCAGGAGGAACCTCTTTCGAGTTTTCTCCTTCCCTTTTAGTGATTTTACTTGAAAACAGCCAACCCTGTTTAGAAGGTAAGAGCCTCCTCGAGGTTTGAAACTGTTCAGTCTGATCCATCTGGTGACAGTTGAATTCATGGAAAACATGATCTTAAGGAGGCAGAATTTTATTCCAAACCTGGGATCTTGTCCCTTAGAATCACTGAGGACATTAGGGTTTGTCCTTTTTGTTTCACCTTTTCCTCCATCCATCCCTCCTTTCTCTTCCTCTCTTGCTTCTTTTCTCCTTTCTCCTGTTCCCCTCCTAACACCAGGAGAGGGTGTGTGTGTGTGTGTTGCGGGGGAGTGCTCGGCAGCTCTCACTGTGGGAGGTCCACCCAAAACTGTGGAGCTGCAGTAGTGCTGGGGCAGTGATCCCCGCCAGTGACCTGGGCCATCCTTTGAGCTCTCTGGTGAGACCCCTCAGCCTCCCATCCTCAGTCTCTACCCTGATTGTCTGAGCAGGGGGTTAATGACAGGGAGGAGACTCAAGGCCTTTTTGTTCTCTTTTAAGACCAAGTAAATAAGTCATAACCACTTATATGTTTGATGGATTTTGCTGCTTCTCTGCATTAATTGTCTCTGAGCAGTTCATGATTCTCTCTAACATTGCAGTTCTCCTAAAATACTGGCTGAATAATTACTGTGCATACTTGTTGGTCTGGAGCTCATCTGAGAGCACTTTATTGAGGTCATTCAATGTATGAAATTCAAGATCTGATGGTTAATATGAAAATCAGGGCTCTGCGGTCCTATTCCCAATTCTGCCATTGACTGGCTGTGTGACCTAAGACAAGTCAATTTTCCTTTCTCAGCCTGAGCGTCTCCCTCTTTCAAGTAGGGATAATAATGATCCGCTCCTACCTACATCAACACACTCACTCTACCCCAACACACACACACACTGTCTCTCCCCACACACAAACAGTCTCCACACTGCAGCTGAAAAGCAGCTGGCAATCTAGTAGGATGACCCTGGAACAATGGGATAGAGAAACCTGCATCACTGAAAGTGCAGCCACAAAGACACCGTGGGCCCTTTTTAAAGACACCATAATAGAGGCCCAACTTCAATGTATACCCCAAATTAAGAAAAACAGTAAAAGAACTAAAAAAGAGCCACCGTGGCTTAACAACCATGTAAAAGAAGCAGTGAGAGATAAAAAGACTTCCTTTAAAAAGTGGAAGTCAAATCCAAATGAGGCAAATAGAAAGGAGCACAAACACTGTCAACTTAAGTGCAAGAGTGTAATAAGAAAAGCCAAAGAGGAGTTTGAAGAACGGCTAGCCAAAAACTCCACAGGTAATAACAAAATGTTTTTTAAGTACATCAGAAGCAGGAAGCCTGCTAAACAACCAATGGGGCCCCTTGACGATCAAAATACAAAAGGAGCGCTTAAAGATGATAAAGTCATTGCGGAGAAACTAAATGGATTCTTTGCTTCAGTCTTCACGGCTGAGGATGTTGGGGAGATTCCCAAACCTGAGCTGGCTTTTGTAGGTGACAAATCTGAGGAACTGTCACAGATTGAAGTATCACTAGAGGAGGTTTTGGAATTAATTGATAAACTCAACATTAACAAGTCACCGGGACCAGATGGCATTCACCCAAGAGTTCTGAAAGAACTCAAATGTGAAGTTGCGGAACTATTAACTAAGGTTTGTAACCTGTCCTTTAAATCGGCTTTGGTACGCGATGACTGGAAGTTAGCTAATGTAACGCCAATATTTAAAAAGGGCTCTAGGGGTGATCCCGGCAATTACAGACCGGTAAGTCTAACGTCGGTACCGGGCAAATTAGTTGAAACAATAGTAAAGAATAAAATTGTCAGACACATAGAAAAACATAAACTCTTGAGCAATAGTCAACATGGTTTCTGTAAAGGGAAATCATGTCTTACTAATCTATTAGAGTTCTTTGAAGGGGTCAACAAACATGTGGACAAGGGGGATCCGGTGGACATAGTGTACTTAGATTTCCAGAAAGCCTTTGACAAGGTCCTTCACCAAAGGCTCTTACGTAAATTAAGCTGTCATGGGATTAAAGGAAAGGTCCTTCCATGGATTGAGAACTGGTTAAAGGACAGGGAACAAAGGGTAGGAATTAATGGTAAATTCTCAGAATGGAGAGGGGTAACTAGTGGTGTTCCCCAAGGGTCAGTCCTAGGACCAATCCTATTCAATTTATTCATAAATGATCTGGAGAAAGGGGTAAACAGTGAGGTGGCAAAGTTTGCAGATGATACTAAACTACTCAAGATAGTTAAGACCAACGCAGATTGTGAAGAACTTCAAAAAGATCTCACAAAACTAAGTGATTGGGCAACAAAATGGCAAATGAAATTTAATGTGGATAAATGTAAAGTAATGCACATTGGAAAAAATAACCCCAACTATACATACAACATGATGGGGGCTAATTTAGCTACAACGAGTCAGGAAAAAGATCTTGGAGTTATCGTGGATAGTTCTCTGAAGATGTCCACGCAGTGTGCAGAGGCGGTCAAAAAGCAAACAGGATGTTAGGAATCATTAAAAAGGGGATAGAGAATAAGACTGAGAATATATTATTGCCCTTATATAAATCCATGGTACGCCCACATCTCGAACACTGTGTACAGATGTGGTCTCCTCACCTCAAAAAAGATATTCTAGCACTAGAAAAGGTTCAGAAAAGAGCAACTAAAATGATTAGGGGTTTAGAGAGGGTCCCATATGAGGAAAGATTAAAGAGGCTAGGACTCTTCAGTTTGGAAAAGAGAAGACTAAGGGGGGACATGATAGAGGTATATAAAATCATGAGTGATGTTGAGAAAGTGGATAAGGAAAAGTTATTTACTTATTCCCATAATACAAGAACTAGGGCTTCAGTTTGTAGCAAAGTCCCTCCAGAGGTATGAAGCAGGACTGAAGACAAGATGGAGATGAGGCATCAGTCTTTTATAGTCTCTTGCCATGTGGTCTTTACTTTCTTTGTCCCAAGGACACTCTATCCAGCACGTGACATCGAAAAACCTTAGATTTCTGTCCATAGTCAGGTCCCTGCTCACCTTGCTGAGCCTAAAGGCATATCTGCCTTCTCTCAATGGGTCAATTGTATAGCTGATGGTCCTTAATGGGCCATCAAGCAGGCTAGGCAGAGCTGACACCAATTTGTCTGGCTGGGGTGTTCCCCAGAAGCATAGCACAAGTTGGAAATACAGGCAGCATAGAGACAATATTCATAATGTCAACTACAAAAATGATACATTTCTAGAGATAGCATAATTATAATCAGCCAATCATAACCTCTCCATAGACCCTTTATGTGACCACCTTTATACAATATTGGCTGCAAATATAGAACAGTGGTCGCAACGGTGATCTATACAGTTACAGATTATGTCAAGAACGTCAGTTTTGGTGTCCTCATTTGAAAAAGATGGTGTGAAATTGGAGTTGAGGCAGCAAAGAGCCACCAAATGTTCTGAGGGCTGGAGAAAAATGCCTTCTAGTGAGCTATTGAAAAAGCTCAACCTGTTTAGCTTATCCAAAGAAGATTGAAAGGTGACTTCATTGAAATGTTGAAGTGCCTTACTGGAGAGGAAAGATTGGCTATTAAAGGGCTCTTTAATGTAGCAGAGAAATGTATAAAAAAACCCAATGGCTGGAAGGTGAAAAGAGACAAATTCATATTACAATTAAGGCACAAATATTCAACAGCGAGGATGATTCACCACAGGAACAAGCTACCAAGGAAAGTGGTGGATTCTCCGTCTCCTGACGTCATTTCATTAAGACTAGATGCCTTTCTGGAATGTGTTTACCCCAAAAGTAGCTAGTGTGTCATACAGGAGGCCTGTGATATGCAGGGGTCAAATTATATGCTCTAATGGTCTCTTCTGGCAATAAAGTCGACTAATTTCTTTAGAACTGAATGTAACATTGGGAGCAGCAGCGTCTGATGTTTTCCTGTCTAGCCGGCTTGCTTCCTAGAACGAACACTCCTTGAGTGGGGTGATCCACAGGGAGTAGCTCAAACCTCCAAAGTGCCTGGCCAGGGGCAGGACATTAGCCCAGCAAGGGAGGGGTGTGGCAGTGACATCACAAAGGCCTTTTGCAGGACCTCAGACTATTGGCCAAAGGAGGTGGGGAGGTGGTGACCTCACAGAGAGATGCTGACATCAGCCAGTCAGGACAGGGGCGTGGGGCCAGGGAAACCTCAGAGACCCTGTGACTTTGCTTCAGCAAGTCTCCTTCTCCAGGTCTCTCTTTGAGGACTGGGGGAGTATTGGGGTTCACGTACCTGAGCGCCAGGAGGAACCTCTTTCGAGTTTTCTCCTTCCCTTTTAGTGATTTTACTTGAAAACAGCCAACCCTGTTTAGAAGGTAAGAGCCTCCTCGAGGTTTGAAACTGTTCAGTCTGATCCATCTGGTGACAGTTGAATTCATGGAAAACATGATCTTAAGGAGGCAGAATTTTATTCCAAACCTGGGATCTTGTCCCTTAGAATCACTGAGGACATTAGGGTTTGTCCTTTTTGTTTCACCTTTTCCTCCATCCATCCCTCCTTTCTCTTCCTCTCTTGCTTCTTTTCTCCTTTCTCCTGTTCCCCTCCTAACACCAGGAGAGGGTGTGTGTGTGTGTGTGTGTGTGTGTGTGTGTGTGTGTGTGTGTGTGTGTGTGTGTGTGTGTGTGTGTGTGTGTTGCGGGGGAGTGCTCGGCAGCTCTCACTGTGGGAGGTCCACCCAAAAGTGTGGAGCTGCAGTAGTGCTGGGGCAGTGATCCCCGCCAGTGACCTGGGCCATCCTTTTAGCTCTCTGGTGAGACCCCTCAGCCTCCCCTCCTCAGTCTCTACCCTGATTGGCTAAGCAGGGGGTTATTGACAGGGAGGAGACTCAGGTCCTTGTTGTTCTCTTTTAAGACCAAGTAAATAAGTCATAACCACTTATATGTTTGACAAATTTTGCTGCTTCTCTGCATTAGTGGTCTCTGAGCAGTTCATGATTCTCTCTAACATTGCAGTTCTCCTCAAATACTGGCTGAATAATTACTGTGCACACTTGTTGGACTGGAGCTCATCTAAGAGCACTTTATTGAGGTCATTCAATGTATGAAATTCAAGATCCGACGGTTAATTTGAAAATCAGGGCTCTGGGGGTCCTATTCCCAATTCAGCCATTGACTGGCTGTGTGACCTAAGACAAGTCAATTCTCCTTTCTCAGCCTGAGCGTCTCCCTCTTTCAAGTAGGGATAATAATGATCCGCTCCTATTACCTCAACACACTCACTCTTCCCCAACACACACACACACTGTCTCTCCCCACACACAAACAGTCTCCACACTGCAGCTGAAAAGCAGCTGGCAATCTAGTAGGATGACCCTGGAACAATGGGATAGAGAAACCTGCATCACTGAAAGTGCAGCCACAAAGACACCACACACCAGCTTCCCCTAGCTGGCAAAAATCAAACCTCCACAGAAAGATCCCTATGGTATCGTAGGCCAGCTTCCTAAGGCCTCAGCCTCAACCACTTAACACAGGGGCCTTTCTACACTCTGGTTCTGTTCTAACGGAAGGATCATTTCCAATTGTTCGCTCAGACCAGCTTGCCCAGCACCCTCACTGCTGTGCATCTCTGTATGTGTGGCCATGGCTGAACAGCAAGAATTCCTGCCCATTTCCCTTCTGGCTGGAGCATGGTTAGAGTGAGTTTGTGGTTAATGATGTTGCTGTAGATTGTTGGCTTCCTGCCTTGGCAATTCAGACAGTTCCTTTTCCCAACATATCTCCCGCACATCAGTCCCTGGCTGGGTCTCCTGGGCAGTGGAAAACATAAGAACATAAGAAAGGCCGTACCGGGTCAGACCAAAGGTCCATCTAGCCCAGTATCTGTCTACCGACAGTGGCCAATGCCAGGTGCCCCAGAGGGAGTGAACCTAACAGGCAATGATCAAGTGATCTTCCTCCTGCCATCCATCTCCATCCTCTGACAAACAGAGGCTAGGGACACCATTCTTACCCATCCTCGCTAATAGCCATTTATGGACTTAGCCACCATGAATTTATCCAGTTCCCTTTTAAACATTGTTATAGTCCTAGCCTTCACAACCTCCTCAGGTAAGGAGTTCCACAAGTTGACTGTGCGCTGCATGAAGAAGAACTTCCTTTTATTTGTTTTAAACCTGCTGCCTATTAATTTCATTTGGTGACCTCTAGTTCTTGTATTATGGGAATAAGTAAATAACTTTTCCTTATCCACTTTCTCAATGTCACTTATGACTTTATATACCTCTGTCATATCCCCCCTTAGTCTCCTCTTTTCCAAGCTGAAGAGTCCTAGTCTCTTTAATCTTTCCTCGTATGGGACCCTCTCCAAACCCCCAATCATATTAGTTGCCCTTTTTTGAACCTTTTCTAGTGCTAGAATATCTTTTTTGAGGTGAGGAGACCACATCTGTACACAGTATTCGAGATGTGGGCGTACCATGGATTTATATAAGGGCAATACTATATTCTCCGTCTTGTTCTCTATCCCCTTTTTAACGATTCCTAACATCCTGTTTGCTTTTTTGATCGCCTCTGCGCACAGCGTGGACATCTTCAGAGAACTATCCACAATGACTCCAAGATCTTTTTCCTGACGCGTTGTAGCTAAATTAGCCCCCATCATATTGTATGTATATTTGGGGTTATTTTTCCCAATGTGCATTACTTTACATTTATCCACATTAAATTTCATTTGCCATTTTGTTGCCCAATCACTTAGTTTTGTGAGAGCTTTTTGAAGTTCTTCACAATCTGCTTAACTATCTTGAGTAGTTTAGTATCATCTGTAAACTTTTCCACCTCACTGTTTACCCCTTTCTCCAGATCATTTATGAATAAATTGAATAGGATTGGTCCTAGGACTGACCCTTGGGGAACACCACTAGTTACCCCTCTCCATTCTGAGAATTTACCATTAATTCCTACCCTTTGTTCCCTGTCTTTTAACCAGTTCTCAATCCATGAAAGGACCTTCCCTTTTATCCCATGACAACTTAATTTACGTAAGAGCCTTTGGTGAGGGACCTTGTCAAAGGCTTTCAGGAAATCCAAGTACACTATGTCCACCGGATCCCCCTTGTCCACATGTTTGTTGACCCCTTCAAAGAACTCTAATAGATTAGTAAGACATGATTTCCCTTTACAGAAACCATGTTGACTACTGCTCAATAATTTATGTTTTTCTATGTGTCTGACAATTTTATTCTTAACTATTGTTTCAACTAATTTGCCCCGTACTGACGTTAGACTTACCGGTCTGTAATTGCCGGGATCACCTCTAGAGCCCTTTTTAAATATTGGCGTTACATTAGCTAACTTCCAATCATTGGGTACCGAAGCCGATTTAAAGGACAGGTTACAAACCTTAGTTAATAGTTCCGCAACTTCACATTTGAGTTCTTTCAGAACTCTTGGGTGAATGCCATCTGGTCCCGGTGACTTGTTAATGTTGAGTTTATCAATTAATTCCAAAACCTCCTCTAGTGACACTTCAATCTGTGACAGTTCCTCAGATTTGTCACCTACAAAAGCCAGCTCAGGTTTGGGAATCTCCCTAACATCCTCAGCCGTGAAGACTGAAGCAAAGAATTCATGTAGTTTCTCCGCAATGACTTTATCGTCTTTAAGCGCTCCTTTTGTATTTTGATCGTCAAGGGGCCCCACTGGTTGTTTAGCAGGCTTCCTGCTTCTGATGTACTTAAAAAACATTTTGTTATTACCTGTGGAGTTTTTGGCTAGCCGTTCTTCAAACTCCTCTTTGGCTTTTCTTATTACACTCTTGCACTTAAGTTGACAGTGTTTATGCTCCTTTCTATTTGCCTCACTAGGATTTGACTTCCACTTTTTAAAGGAAGTCTTTTTATCTCTCACTGCTTCTTTTACATGGTTGTTAAGCCACGATGGCTCTTTTTTAGTTCTTTTACTGTGTTTCTTAATTTGGGGTATACATTGAAGTTGGGCCTCTATTATGGTGTCTTTAAAAAGGGCCCATGCAACTTGCAGGGATTTCATTTTAGTCACTCTACCTTTTAACTGTTGTTTAACTTTTGTTTAACTAACCATCTGCTTCCTCACCATGGGGAACAGGGGCAGAAAATGCTTTTTAAAAAGCCTTTTGAAAAGTAAAAAGTAAAACAAGCCAAGCAACCCCCTCCCTTGCTTTGTGCTGGGTGCCCAGCTGTGGGCTTGTGTGTGTGGGGGGGGGGAGTCTGGCGGGAGAGGTGTTCTGAGCACACTCCGGTCAGGGAAGGGGTGGAGTTGGCCAAAGGGGCAGGTTGAATCTTTAGCAGAGAATTCCTTTCTCCATTGTGTTAGCTAAGCGTTGCTGCTAAATGTCAGCCGACAAATGCAGCATTTGAAACAATCCGACTCTAAATCCCCCACCCTCTCAGTTGCTGTAGTTCTCACATCCTCTGCTCTTGTGATGTCACCACATGACATAGTGTCTTATTCCCATAGTGTCCTGTAGGTTAGACAGGAATAAGTTTATGAGGTAAAAACTGAAGCATAACTCCATCCCTTCCTCCTTTTGACTTCGGAAAAATAAATCCTGTCGCCTCCCTCAGTCCCAACCCAGCCCCACCGGCGCTGCTGCGGCTTGGAGACAGGTGCCCTCTCATCTGGCCCTGAGCTGCTGTGGGGAGAGAGGGCTGGAGGGGGGAGTTCTTTCTCCCTGGGGCAACCTGCTCCCCAATCTCCTCATTCCCAGCCCCACTCCAGAGCCTGCACCCCCAGCCGGAGCCCTCACATCACTGCGCCCCAACCCCCCCCCCCCCGAGCCTCTCCCACACTCCAAACCTTTCAGCCTCACCCCTGCCACACACCATCCATGTGCAGAATGAATTTTGTAAGGAGCGCAATATGCAGGTGATGTGTCACACCTCACCTCCATATTTGTGCCCAAAACAAAATTCATTACACACATGGACATAACAAATTAGAGGAAACACTGCTCCTGACTTTCAGCCTCTCTCTCACATCTTGAATTTCACACATTGAGTGATCAGAATAAAGTGCCCTCAAGTGAGCTAGAGACCAACAGTGGTTCATAGTAATTATTCAGCAAGTATTTTAGAAGACCTAGGACATTATTGAAAATCATGACCTGCCAAGAGACAATTAATGGAGAGAAGCAGCAAGATTAATTCCATACATTGGATTGGTTGTGACTTATTTGCCTGATTTGAAAAGAGACCAAACTGACCTGAGTCTCCTTGGTGTCGATAGAAGATGGTTACTCACCTGTAGTAACTGTTGTTCTTCGAGATGTGTTGCTCCTATCCATTCCAGTTAGGTGTGGGCGCCGCGCGTGCACGGCATCTCGGAACTTTTTTACCCTAGCAACACCGGCGGGCCGGCTGGCGCCCCCTGGAGTGGCGCCGCTATGGCGCGAGTTATATACCCCAGCCGGCCCGTCCGCTCCTCAGTTCCTTCTTGCCGGCTACTCCGACAGTGGGGAAGGAGGGTGGGTCTGGAATGGATAGGAGCAACACATCTCGAAGAACAACAGTTACTACAGGTGAGTAACCGTCTTTTCTTCTTCGAGTGATTGCTCCTATGCATTCCAGTTAGGTGATTCCCAAGCCTTACCTAGGCGGTGGGGTCGGAGTGAGACGTGGTGGAGTATAATACCGTGGAGCCGAAGGCTGCGTCGTCTCGAGACTGCTGCACCAACGCGTAGTGGGAGGCGAAGGTGTGGACCGAAGACCAGGTGGCCGCTCGACAGATGTCCTGGATCGGAACATTGGCCAGGAAGGCAACAGATGAGGCGTGCGCCCTCGTCGAGTGTGCAGTGAGGCGGCCTGGCGGTACGTGAGCCAGCTCGTAGCAGGTCCGGATACACGCAGTGACCCAGGAGGAAATCCGCTGAGATGATATCGGCTCTCCCTTCATGCGGTCAGCAACCGCTATGAACAGCTGGGGCGAACGCCGGAAGGGCTTAGTCCGCTCGATGTAGAAAGCGAGCGCTCTGCGGACATCGAGGGTATGCAGCTGCTGTTCCCGAGGCGAGGCATGCGGCTTCGGGAAGAACACCGGGAGGAAGATCTCCTGGTTGAGATGGAAAGCTGACACTACCTTCGGGAGGAAGGCCGGATGAGGGCGAAGCTGTACCTTGTCCCCATGGAAGACAGTGTATGGCGGGTTAACCGTTAGAGCGCGAAGCTCAGAAACTCGTCTCGATGATGTAATGGCGACGAGGAAGGCCGTCTTCCAAGAGAGGTAGAGCAGGGAGCACGTGGCTAAGGGCTCGAAGGGGGGACACATCAGCTTGGCCAACACGAGGTTCAAATCCCAGGTCGGGGCAGGGCGCCGCACCGGCGGGTACAAGCGGTCCAGGCCCTTGAGGAAGCGGGAAACCATCTGGTTCGAGAAGATGGACCGACCTTCCACGGAGGGACGAAAGGCGGATACCGCTGCCAGGTGAACTCTCAAGGTGGAGACCGCAAGACCTTGCTCCTTAAGGTGCCAGAGGTAGTCCAGGATGGTAGGGACCGGGACCAGGAATGGATTAAGACCTCGATGATCACACCAGAGTGCAAATCTCTTCCACTTCGCTAGGTAAGTGGAGCGAGTGGAAGGCTTTCTGCTCTCCAGCAGGACTTGCTGAACCGCTGCAGAACAGCCCCTCTCCGCGTGGGTCAGCCACTCAGGTACCAAGCTGTAAGATGGAGGGACTGCAGGTTCGGATGGCGGAGTCTGCCGAAGTCCTGGGTGATGAGGTCCGGCCACAATGGAAGGGGAATGGGTTCCCGAACGGAGAGCTCGAGCAGCAGGGTGTACCAGTGCTGCCTCGGCCAGGCCGGCGCTACTAGAATGACGTGGGCTCTGTCCCTCCGAAGCTTCAGGAGCACTCGGTGCACGAGCGGGAACGGAGGGAAGGCGTAGAGGAGGCGATCCGTCCAGGGGTAAAGGAAGGCATCCAACAGGGAGCCTGGCGAGCGACCCTGGTATGAGCAAAACAGGTGGCACTTCCTGTTCTCCCTGGAGGCGAATAGGTCTACTTGGGGAAACCCCCACCTCCGGAAGATTGTGTGGACGACATCTGGACGGAGGGACCACTCGTGGGAGAGGAACGACCTGCTGAGATGGTCGGCCAGCGTGTTCTGCACTCCCGGAAGAAAGGATGCTTCCAGGTGAATTGAGTGGGTCACGCAGAAGTCCCACAGGAGCATCGCTTCCTTGCAGAGGGGGGAGGAGCGGGCTCCGCCCTGCTTGTTCACGTAGAACATCGCGGTGGTGTTGTCCGTGAATACTGTCACACAGCGGCGTTGGAGGTGGGTGCAGAAGGTGCGACAGGCCAGGCGGATCGCGCGCAGCTCGCGGACATTGATGTGCAGGGCGAGCTCCTGGGGCGACCACAGGCCCTGCATGTGGAGGTCGCCCAGGTGGGCCCCCCAACCGAGTGCTGAGGCATCCGTGGTCAGAGTGGCGGACGGGCGAGGAGGGTGGAACGGGACTCCGGCACACACGACCTCTGGGTCGAGCCACCAGTTGAGGGACTCGAGGGTCGTCCTGGTGACCGTGACCACCATGTCGATGGGGTCTCGATGCGGTCGGTACACCGACGCGAGCCAAGACTGGAACGGACGGAGGTGGAGCCGCGCGTACGCGGTGACATACGTGCACGAAGCCATGTGGCCCAGGAGGCGGAGGCAGGCGCGCACCGTCGTGGTAGGGAAGGCGACGAGGTCCCGGATGATGGAGACCATCGTCTGGTGCCGAGCGCGAGGGAGACAGGCCCTGGCCACCGTGGAGTCGAGGACCGCTCCGATGAACTCCACTCGCTGTGTCGGAATCAAAGTGGACTTCTCGGCGTTGATGAGAAGACCGAGCCGCTGAAAGAGAGACAGGATTTCTGCCATCTGGTCCATCACAAGTTGCCGGGACTGACCTCGAACCAGCCAGTCGTCGAGATACGGGTAGACGTGCATCTGACGACGTTGGAGGGCTGCGGCAACTACTGCCATGCATTTGGTAAATACCCTCGGGTCGGTGGAGAGTCTGAACGGCAACACGGCGAACTGGTAGTGGGTGTTGTTGACCACAAACCGGAGGTAACGACGATGGGGAGGATAGATTGCGACATGGAAGTAAGCGTCCTTCATGTTGAGGGCGGCAAACCAGTCTCCCGGATCCAGAGAGGGAATGATGGTCCCCAAGGTGACCATGTGAAACTTGGGCTTGAGCAGGTACTTGTTCAGCTCGCGAAGGTCCAGGATAGGACGTAGCCCGCCTTTCGCTTTGGGAATGAGGAAATAACGGGAGTAAAATCCCCTGCCCCGCCTCTCTTGAGGCACTGTTTCTATGGCACCCATGCTCAACAGAGTCTGGACCTCTTGTAAGAGGACTTGCTCGTGAGAGGGGTCCCTGAAGAGGGACAGGGAGGGTGGGTGGGAAGGAGGGGGCGAAACAAATTGCAGGCGGTATCCCGACTGGACTGTTTGAAGCACCCAGTTGTCTGTTGTTAATTGGGACCACGCCGAAAAGAAATGGGAAAGGCGGTTGTAAAATAATGGGGAAGGATCCGGTAGGGAGAGTGATGGGCCGTCCTCGAGCGTCCCATCAAAAGGCCTGCTTGGCCCCCTGAGGGGCCTTGGAAGCGGCCTGGCCCTGGTTGCGGCGGTTGCTGGAAGGACGACGGCGATTTTGGGCTGGTCGCCGGCTATTGTAAGGCCGATACTGAGACTGATAGACAGGTCGGGAAGGCTGCTGACGGAAGGGCCTGCGCTGCATCGCCGGCATGTGCATGCCGAGAGTACGTATCGCAATACGGCCGTCCTTCAAAGTCTGGATTCGAGAATCCGTCTTTTCAGAGAAAAGACCCTTTGTGTCGAAAGGCAGGTCCTGTAGCGTGTATTGGACCTCCGGCGGCAGGGTGGAAGACTGCAGCCAGGCAATACGCCGCATCGTCACACCGGAGGCCAAGGTCCTAGCACCTGAGTCCGCAGCGTCGAGGGCGGCCGTGATGGAGGATCTAGACGACCTCCTCCCTTCCTCCAACATCGCCGCGAACTCCTGGCAGGAGGCTGTTGGCAGGAGCTCCGTAAATTTCGCCAGGGACGTCAAGATATCGAAGACATACCTGGCGAGGAGGACCATCTGATTGGCTATCCGCATTTGCAAACCTCCAGCGGAATAGACCTTTCGGCCTAGCAGGTCCATAAGCCGCGCGTCCTTTGATTTGGGTGCAGGGGCCGGTTGGCCGTGCCGCTCCCTATCATTAACCGACTGGACTACCAGGGAGTCCGGGGTCGGATGCGTGTACAGATATTCATAGCCCATGGGAGGGACAGAGTATTTGCGTTCAACCCCACGGGCTGTAGGAGGTACGGACGCAGGCGTCTGCCAGATAGTGGTGGCATTCTTCTGCACTATCCGCACAAAAGGCAGTGCAACTCGCACTGGCACCTCTGCCCCAACTACGTTTGTGATGGGGTCCTCGTCCTCCTGTACTTCCTCTATCGGCAGGGCCATAGCCGTCGCCACGCGGCGAAGGAGGTCTTGGTGAGCCTTTAAGTCGATGGGCGGAGGCTCCTTCGTCGACGCTCCGGCCACCGCTTCATCAGGCAAGGACGAGGAGGACAAGCCCTGGATGACCGCCTCCGAAGAGGGATCCGCCGCCTGCTCGTCGGGGGGGGGGGGCGGGCTGAGCGTGCCCCTGGGGTTCCGACGGTATAGCATCCGCAGCAGGTGGCGAAGGGACCGGTCGGGTGATTGTCGCCTCTGGAACCCTGCGCTCGGACGCAAGAGGCCTTGGGGGGAAGGGCACCCCTGAGCCTCATACTGGGCCCATGGAACCCAGAAGCCCCACGGCTGTGCCCCTTGAGGATGGCCTTGTGGGGTGGGTGGTAGGAGTCCGTAGCCTTCCGTCCCAGAAGCGACCGACGCGGGCCGAGATGGCCATGGAGGTGCCGAGACGCTGACGGAGTGCGCTGCAGAGTGAGGCAGTCCGTCCCCGGATGGCAGTGAAGAGCGATGCTGGTCCGCTCGGTACCGGGAAGGCGACCGGGAGTAACGTCCGTCCCACTCCAGAGCCTGCACCCCCAGCCGGAGCCCTCACATCACTGCGCCCCAACCCCCCCCCCCCCGAGCCTCTCCCACACTCCAAACCTTTCAGCCTCACCCCTGCCACACACCATCCATGTGCAGAATGAATTTTGTAAGGAGCGCAATATGCAGGTGATGTTTTGTGCCCAAAACAAAATTCATTCCACACATGGACATAACAAATTAGAGGAAACACTGCTCCTGACTTTCAGCCTCTCTCTCACATCTTGAATTTCACACATTGAGTGATCAGAATAAAGTGCCCTCAAGTGAGCTAGAGACCAACAGTGGTTCATAGTAATTATTCAGCAAGTATTTTAGAAGACCTAGGACATTATTGAAAATCAAGACCTGCTAAGAGACAATTAATGGAGAGAAGCAGCAAGATTAATTCCATACATTGGATTGGTTGTGACTTATTTGCCTGATTTGAAAAGAGACCAAACTGACCTGAGTCTCCTTGGTGTCGATAGCCCCCTGCTCAGCCAATCAGCACTGAGACTCTGAGGGGCAGGAGGCTGAGGGGTCTCACCAGATGTCCCAAAGGACGGCCCAGACACCATCAGAGGGGATCACTCTCAGACCCAGACCCACCTCTTGGTGAGGACCTCCCGCAATGAGAGCAATACCCCTCCCCTGCCCGCACTCCAGACCCGTCCCTCCTAGGTAGAGGGAGGGAAGCTGGAAAAGGGAAAAAAGAAGCAAGAGAAGAGGAGAAAGGAGGGAGGAAAGAGGAAAAGATAAACCAAAAAGGATACACCCCAATGTCCCCAGGGATTCCAATCATCAAAACCTAGGGAGGAAATCAAATTCTGCCACCTGAAGCCAGTGCTGTCTCGGCCTAGAATGCTGCCTGCGCCAGGTGGATCAGACGGAACAGGTTCCAAAGCTCTCTGAGCCTCTTACCTTCTCAAAGGGAAGTTTGTTTTCGGCACAATCAGTGGTAGGAAAGGAGAAAACTCCACAGAGGTTCCTCCTCATGCTCACAACTCTGAATCCTAATTCTCTCTCAGCCCTCGAGGAGAGACCTCGCGAAGGAGACTTGCGGCAGCAAAGCCGGGAGGTCTCAGAGACTGGCCTGGCCCTGCACCTCTGTCCTGCCCGGCTGATGTCGGGGTCTCTCTGTGAGGTCACCCCCTCCCCAACACCTTTGCCCAATAGGCCGAGTTCCTGCAAAATGCCTTTGTGATGTCACTGCCACACCCACCCCTCTCCTCAAAGCTGATGTCCTGCCCCTGGCCAGACTCATTTGGTGTTTGAGTTGTTTCCCCTGGATCTGAGGTTGCCAACTTTCTGACCCAACAAAACTGAACACCCTCATCCTGCCCCTTCACCGAGGTCCCAGCCCGCTCAATCCATCTCCCTCTGTCGCTCGCTCTCCCCCACGCTCACTCACTCGCTCGTTTTCACTGGGCTGAGGAGGGCTGGGGAGAGTCCCTTTTCAACTGGGTGTTGTCGGGACAGACTTGGGAAGGAGGCTGCCTGCCAAACACCTTTAAGAGGAGCCATCCCTCCCTGTCAGAAAATCGTCTCCCTCCTTCAGTTCAGTGACCGCCTGAATTGTTCCTTGTCTCAGCAGAGCCGGAGGATTGAAAGCAGCAACGTCAAACCCCTGTGCAGCTAGCAGGAATGGACACAGACACTCCCTTGTATCTCAACAGATATTTAGTTTTACTCTTGGTAAACTATAAGGCTAAAGGGACGGGCGCTGGCACCAGATCTAAGGAATGAAATACAACACAATCATCATCGTTATGCCCATCGTTGCCCCTTTAACCTTCCGTTGTCTCTCTCTGACCACCGTCACCCTCCGTCGGTTCACTGAGATTGCCACACTCATTGCTTCCAACACACACCTGATCTCCAATTTTGCAGCCAAAAGAAAAGTGATAGGCTTTCTTAACCATAGTGTTTATACTGCAGAGAATTCTCTCGTGGTTGCTGGCTGGTGAGTCTTGCCCACATGCTCAGGGTTTAAGTGATCAGCATCTTTGGGGTCGGGAAGGAATTTTCCTCCAGGGCAGATTGGCAGAGGCCCTGGAGGTTTCTCGCCTTCCTCTGCAGCATGGGGCACTGGTCACTTGCTAGAGGATTCTCTGCAGCTTGAGGTCTTCAAAGCACAATTTGAGGAGTTCAGTAAGTCAGACATAGGTTAGGGGTTTGCTATAGAAGTGGATGGGTGAGATTGTGTGGCCTGCGTTGTGAAGGAGGTGGGACTAGATGATCATTATGGTGCCTTCTGACCTTCGAGTCTATGAGTCTATGAGCCCATGAGACCATGGGAGGGTGGGGAGGAGCTGTGAGGCCGGCGGGTGTGTGCGGTGCAGGGCATTTGGAGTGTGGGGGCTGCTTGGGGGCCGGTGGGTGCCTGGGCTGCTGCTGCTGCTGCCCCAGCCGGGTCTGTATGGGGGAGAGATCTGCATTAGCCCCCTTTGTGCCCAGCTCTGGGGGGCAGGGAGGGTTCGGACTCTTTGCGGTGGCTGGAGCCAGCCGCTGAGCCGGAGCCTGCCGGCGAGGAGAGAGACCTGGGGGAAAGAGCTGCGGCTGAGCAGGAAAGTGAGTCTGGAATTCAGCTCTCACCACCCCAGATCTGCCGCTGAGGCCAAAGCAGAGGGTTCTTTTGGTTCAGTTCTTGGGTAACCTGCATTGAGCTGTGCGCTCATTGCTTACAATCCCTTCAAGCCTATCTTTGCATAGTTAATCAATGTGTGTTCTATTTCCCCCTAAAACTCTTTGTTTTGCTAGATGTGGTTGGGGCACCTGCTCAGGACCAGAGACTGGTGCATGATCCTCTCCACTTGGAGGGAGGAGCAGACTGGGTAATAAAGTGATCCCGTCAGGCTTTTGGCCAGGGCAAGACGCTGCAGCACTGGGGACCTAGGCTGGGGAGCTGGGGAGAAGCTTCCTGGTCCCTGCAGCTGGGTGTGTCCCTGCCTGTGCAAAGGTTTGTGTGAGTGCAGGGACGGGAGTGCATCTTCTCCCAGCAGCAGTGTGAGAGGGAGCCCAGGCTGGGGAGACAGAGAGCTCAGCGGTACCCCAGCTCCAAGTTGCACCCCTGGGGGCCTTTAAACGTTAGGAACCATCAGAGTTAAGGTGACGTTTATAAACTTTGTGCAGTGCTGTTGTGCATGCGTGTTATGATACAGACTCACAAGCGTGGCCTTGGGGTGAATTCTCTGCCCCCGACAGCCTGTGAGCGCGAGGAGGAGCCTCCTTGGGGTTTTCCCCTTTCCCACTGCTAATTGAGTGAGAAGACAGACGTCCCTGTGGAGCAGATAAGAGCCCCAGAGAGGTTTCATGTTGTAGCACCTCAGCTCCTACCTATTACTTGGGAACAGCTCGGCTCCTACCATTTTCGGGGCATTCAGAGAAATGGACCCCTGAGCCCCAGAAGGAACTGCAAGGGAAGCCCAGAGCTCTCACTTCAGATGCCAGGCAGAAGCCCTGAGCCCAGGTACCCAGAGTGCCGTCAGGAGTTGGGAAGGGCATGAAAGTCCTGAGCCCAGTGCCCCAGCCCTGGCTGCAGCCACAGGGGCCAGAAGCCCTGAGTCCGGGCGCCCAGAGATGTGACTGGAGCAGAAGCTGCCAAGGCCAAAGCCCTGAGCCCAACACCGGGCTGATGCAGCACACTCACTTCTGCATTGCCTCTGCAAGTGCGTCTGATATCCCCACGGAGAGGAAGTCCTGTCCCCAGCCGGGCAGAGAAACAGCTAGGAGGCCCCTACTGGGTTCTCCTGGCTGGGGGGTCCAGCAGGACAGGGAGATCGGATTTCACGGGGCAGGGCTAATTCGATCTAGCCAAAAATGGCACAACAAGAACCAATGGCTGTCAGCTGAAGAGTAAAAATTTCGTAACCTATTAATCGTTTTTGAAAATCCTGACTTTCTTTTCCTAATTATTTTATGGTTTATTTTATTAATGAAAGCAAACTTAAGTAACGTTAAATGAAGGGGTTTTTGGTTTGTTACTTTCCTTATTTTTTTCTTAATATATAATAGTTTTTTCTTTCTATGTACTGTTTAAACAATGAAGCTCTTACTCATCTGTTCTTTTCAATATATATTTTATTGCCATTCTTATCTTTGTGAAGGTCCCTTTTTCACCACTCAATCCTGTGTTTATCAGAGAATTGAAAGTAATTAAATTAAACTGTATTAAAACAAAACTCATTTTATGCAACTTCAGTTTCCGCTAAAGTTCTAAGCTATAACCCTGAATGTGCAAGGAGCAGATAAACAATATCCAAGAAAAAGAGCTGGAATTTTTCATCTTATTTTCACCTAGTCCTTACTAAGGAAAGTAGCAAACAATTGCCCTTTGTAAAGAAACACTGCACCCTACTACAGTACAAACTCAAATGAGCACAGCAGGAGGCTATCGCGGCTATCCACATCTGGCCCTGTTTCTTTACAAACTTCCTTTCTGTAATGATGCTCTGGTAATAAGGGGGCAATCAGTCATCAAAGGTAGCTCTTGCCATGGTAGCCAGGTTGCTATTCATTCTCCGCAAGTATGCAAATGAACTGGAGGGACGGGTGCTGAGTGGTGGATCCTCTCTGATGTCACAATGCTACTGCTCAGCCAGCACCAGGTAGCAGCAAATGTGCAGTGTGTATGAGGGGAGGAGGGGAACAGGGTTTCCCAGGGCTCCTGTTTCCCCAAATTTCCTAAAGAAGACAATAACCTAACTACATAGAACACACATTAATGATGATGCCACACACATGATAATTAGTCACTGAAATTTGATTCAAGTCTCGCATGGCTTTTTTAGAAACAAGGGTTCCAAAAAAGGAGAGACCTTGTAAAACAGAAAATGTTGATGCTCTGATGTATTTGCAGTTGTGTTAAAATTGAATACTGTGACGTTACATGTTGGGCAGCGTTTCTGTACGTGCTTGCATGCTAGGCAGCTCAGTAAGGCAGAACAAACTTGGGACTTAGCACCAGTCAGTCAGCAGGTACCCAGTGAGTTGTGCCTCTCTGTTATAGGCAGTAGCCTATGTTCTCTCCCTCTGATTTTTGGGTTCTTATGTGCTATTGTTCTGGTCTTAATAAACAAATTGACAAGATATTGCAAACTTTCAGCAAGAATAGTTTATGTTTTCTCTAATTTGTCTGCTTGTGTGCCACAAAACAGAAAAGCCACAGTCTAAAAAAAAAAAAAAAAAAAAATCTGAAGCCAAAAGTCCTTTCGAAAGAAAAAAAAAAGAACGTTTTCCAGCACAACATTTATTTCAGCTGGGAAATATTGATTCCTTGTAATTGAGACATTCCCTGGGAACACGTCCATCTCAATGAGATGTTGTTTGGTGGGCTTCCCCACCAAAATGGAAGAGTGGAAGAGTTCAAAGGTTGTTGTAGGAGAGTCACAGCCAGGGGTGGCTCTAGGCACCAGCAAAACAAGCTGGTGCCTAGGGCGGCAACATCTAGGGGGCGTCCCCTGCTGCCGGGGGGGGCGGCAGGCTGGACCGGGGGACCTGCCGCAGTCATGCCTGCGGGAGGTCCACCGAGCCCCGGGACGACCGGACCTGCCGCAGGCATGACTGCGGAGGGGGCGATCGTCCCGCGGCTCGGCTGGACCTCCCGCAGGCATGACTGCGGCAGCTCAAGTGGAGCCGCCGGACCCGCGAGCCGCCCTTGACAACAGCCAGGCAGGACAGGGATGGGGCAGGGGGAAGCTCGGAGACCCCTGTAGCCTGGTTGCAGCAAGCCTCCATCTTTGCTGTCTCTCTGTGAGGACCAAGGGGATTGGTGGGGAGGAGATACTTTGTGAGTTTTTTTCATTTCTGTGTTTAGATTTTGTCGAAAGAAGTCATCACCTTTGTAGAAAGTAAGACAAAATATAGGCTCTGTGTACAAGATAGAGGATTCAAACCTGGGAACCACCAACTCTGAAAAAGACTTGGGGTCATGGGGGATAATCAGCTCCCCATGAGTTCCCAGTGGCCAAAGGGGCAAATGTGACTCTTGGAGCCATACAAAGAGCAGAATCTCAAGTAGAAATAGAGAGGTTCCATATTTGTGTACTGAGCACTGGTGCAACCACTCCTGGAAAATTGTGTCCACTTCTGGTGTCCACAGTTTGAGACAGATGCTCTCACATTGGACAGGGTTCACAGAAGAGCCACATGAATGATGAAAGGATTAGAAAACCCTCCTTGTGCTGACAGAGTACAGGAGCTCATTCAAAGAGAAGGTTAAGCGGTGAGCCTAAGGGAAGAAATATTTACTAATGAGCTCTTCACTTTAGCAGATAAAGGTTAAGAGCAGACAATGGCTGAAAGTTGAAGCCTAGACCAATTCACACTAGAGAGAAAGCGCGCATTTTTAACCTCAGGGTTTGGAGCCATTCACCGAGGGTTGTGCTGGATCCTCCACAACTGGCCTTTTTAAAAAAAAATCAAGATTGTGTGATTTTCTAAACAATCTGCTTTAATTTCTGTGGGAATTATTTTCAGGGAAATTCAATGGCCGATGTTAAATAGAAAGTCAGACCAGAGTGGTTCCTTTTGGCCTTGGAATTTATGAATCTGTGACTCGCTGCGGGTGTTTGAAATTTGTCCTTTTGGGCTTCCCTCTTCCTCCTTTCCTCTTTTCTCATCTTCTCTTTCCTCTTATTCCATTTCTTCCTGCTGATCTTCTTCCTGGGATCAGGTAATGAAAGTCTGCATCATCATGGAAATGCACAAGAGGACTGAATTAAGGGTGCCCAGGGCAACACTTATTTGGACATTTGCTAACAAGAGAACGTAAAATTTCGTAACCTTTTAATTGTTTTTGAAAATCTTGACTTTGTATTTCCTAATTATTTTATGGTTTATTTTATTGATGAAAGCAAACGTAAGTAACATTAAATGAAGGTTTTTTTGGTTTGTTAATTTCCCTATTTTTTTCTTAATATATAATAGTTTTTTCTTTCTATGTACTGTTTAAACAATGAAGCTCTTACTCATCTGTTGTTTTCAGTATATATTTTATTGCCATTCTTATCTTTGTGACAGTCCCTTTTTCACCACTCAATGCTGTGTTTATCAGAGAATTGAAAGTAATTAAATTAAACTGTATTAAAACAAAACTCATTTTATGCAACTTCAGTTTCAGTGAAAGTTCTAAGCTATTACCCTGAATGTGCAAGGAGCAGATAAACAATATCCAACAAAAAACTGGAATTTTTCATCTTATTTTCACCTAGTCCCTACTAAGGAAAGTAGCAAACAATTGCCCTTTGTAAAGAAACACTGCACCGTACTACAGTACAAACCCAAATGAGCACAGCAGGAGGCTATCGCGGCTATCCACATCTGGCCCTGTTTCGTTACAAGCAACCTTTCTGTAATGATGTTCTGGTAATAAGGAGGCAATCAGTTGTCAAAGGTAGCTCATCCCATGGTAGCCAGGTTGCTAGTCATTTTCCCCAAGTATAAGAACATAAGAACGGCCGTACCGGCTCAGACCAAAGGTCCATCTAGCCCAGTATCTGTCTACCGACAGTGGCCAATACCAGGTGCTCCAGAGCCAGAAGAGTACCCTGAAGTGACCTACCACAGGACAGGCCCAACAAAGAAAATAACAGAACGCCACTAGCCGTCACCTTCAGCCCCCAACTAAAACCTCTCCAGTGCATCATCAAGGATCTACAACCTATCCTGAAGGATGATCCCTCACTCTCACAGACCTTGGGAGACAGGACAGTCCTCGCTTACAGACAGCCCCCCAACCTGAAGCAAGCACACACCACACAACAACAATAATAACCAAGGAATATCCTTGCAACAAAGCCAGTTGCCAACTCAGTCCACATATCTATTCAGGGGACACCATCATAGGACCTAATCACATCAGCCCCACCATCAGGGGCTCCTTCACCTGCACATCTACCAACATGATATATGCCATCATGTGCCAGCAATGCCCCCCTGCCATATACATTGGCCAACCCAGACAGTCTCTACATAAAAGAATAAAAGGTCACAAATCAGATGTCAAGAATTATAACATTCAAAAACCAGTCGGAGAACACTTCAACCTCCCTGGACGCTTGATTACAGACCTAAAAGTCGCAATTCTTCAACAAAATAACTTTTCCAAAAAAATTTCCCCATGCTAATTTTTCCCCTAGTGTTACTCACACCTTCTTGTCAACTGTTTGCTATCCTGATTATCACTACAAAAAGTTTTTTTTCTCCTGCTGATAATATCCCACCTTAATTGATTAATCTTGTTAGAGTTGGTATGGCAACCCCCATTTTTTCATGTTCTCTGTATATATATCTTCTTACTGTATTTTCCACTGCATGCATCTGATGAAGTGGGTTTTAGCCCATGAAAGCTTATGCCCAAATAAATGTGTTAATCTCTAAGGTGACACGAGTACTCCTCGTTCTATAAACTACAATAGGGCCAGGATTTCATCCCATGATATCAAAATTCATCTTAGTAAAAGTATCAATGAATCAGTTTGCAGGATTTATATCAAGCATCCTAAAGTAGTTTACATATTGCTCTAATTAAGAGATCATCTCTCTGCTGGACAATGTTATCTTAGGATAATGGTCTCCCACTGCCGAAGCATTTATGGAAAAAATGTTGACGTGTGATATTTATTTTCAAAACCTAAGGCTTTGATCCTCTCTCAATGTTCTGTTACGATGACTTTGTTTCTGTTCAAATTATCAGAATATATATCTAATAATTTTCTCAGCTGAATGTTGAAGCAGTAAAGTAACAGATGTTTCCCAAACAGTTATTGACCTGAAGCATCGTGATTCGTTTAGAACAACTTATTGTTTGATTCAGCCAGTCAGATCAGTTCAGTTTATCCATAAAAACACATCCAAAGAAAGTTGACAATGGTGATAGAGAGAGGGTGGGTGAGAGGGGCTGAGCTGTTGTCTTAAATACTCTTTATGCATCTGATTAATTAGCAGAATATTTGGGGGACAGGACCACTGTTTTGTTAGACAGTGCCTAGAACAATGAGGCCCCGAACCCTGATTGGTACAAATCATAATAGAAAGAACTGGGTGGAAATTGCTGAAGGGCCCGATCTTGCTCTAATTGAAGTCAATGGAAAAAATTCCATTGATTTCAATGGTGTAGAATTGAACCACAAAGGAGGCAGTTGGGGGAGGGATACCGCTGGGATAGGTTTACAGAAGGACAAGTGGCATTTGGGACTTCAGACACCTTGCAGAGCCAGAATGAAGTGACATACACAGAAGCAAAGACAGAGGGGTGGTTGGTGAAGCTGTTAACAGCTGGGAGGTCCAGATATGTGAGCCACACTCAACAAAGTGAACATGTACAAGCACCGGAGCCAGAGTTTATTGTTTCCTGAATACTTTAAACAGGATCATTACATGCTGAAATAGATGAGTATTGCTAGAGTTATGAAGGCAAAATTGTCCTGTTAGATTGCACCTGGGGAAATCTGGGTTTTGTTTTATCTGTTGGTTTTATGGTTACTGTATATTTTGTTCCTGTCCTCTTTATAAAGTGCTGCTGATTTTTTTATATTGTTCCTTATTCATTTGATGCCAGGGCCTTATTATATCCCGTTGTTGTTTTTAGGCTACTCTTGTGGAGTATGAAATATAATTAAAAGGCCACATTTTCAAAGGATCCTCCTCTATTCAGGCGTGTAGAAGTTTTCATGCAAATAGCAGCATGTGCATGTTTCAGGTAACAGCAGATGCATGCACAGGTGATAGATTCAGACTTGCAGTGCTCAGAAAGTGTGCATACAGATATTTGCATGGATTTAAATAGAGGCCACTTTTTGAAAACGTGTCAAAAAATATCAGTAAGTTAGGCCACCTTATAACTAGGTTACATTTAAATAGCTACATAAGTGGGATCAGGGAGATCTACTTTGTCCTGAGCTGTTACAACTGAAAAGTGCTGGGTCACTTTAATAATTTCAAACCCCTATAAAGAACCCCTTGTTATGGCAGGAGTCTTGTAGGTGATGTATGTGATGATGAATATGCCAGAAAAATTCCAAGATATCGTGTGTAATTGAGCAAAACCCCGGGTTTAATGGAATTGAAAAGTACTTGTGTCACAGATGTAGGCAATTACTGTTCATAAAGGGGCACCCGCAACTTGAAAATCATTTCAATCAGAAAATGCTGCATCTACTATTGTTACAATTAGCCACGGAGGTTGCTGTCACTGAAAGGGATTAATGAAAAAATAACATTTTCATCTCTTGTTTTCATTTGTTTGCTGTGTGCATTTGGCAGGTCTCTGTGTAATAGTCCTTGTGTGATGGTGCCTGCCCTTCCCTATGCTACTGAAGAATGTGCTGATCAGTACTGTGGTAGCAGAACTGAAACTGAAAAGGTAGCAGGCAGGACTATGCACAAAGAGAAAAGGGATGTAGACCTGCCCTTTGTACCCTGCAGGACCTGTGGTCACAGGCCCTTCCTAATTTGGGGGGAACCAAGGAATATAAAAAGTAATCTCTTGTAAATTGAACCAATGTTGTCTGACTGCTAGAGTTGGAATCTTGATACTAATTTTTCCTAATGATTGTAAGTTATTTACAGTCACCTGGCTGGCCTTTGAGGACTGACAAATCACAGCCAGAAGCCTCCTCGAGGTTTGTAACCTGTTCAGTCTCAGTCATCTGGTGAGAGTTGAATTCTAGGCATGGAAAAAACTAGCTTAAGGAGGCAGAATTTTATTGTGTACCTGGGATTTTGTCCCTTAGATTCACTGGGGACATTGGGGTTTGTCCTTTGTTTCACCTTTTAATCCATCCCTCCCTCCCTCCTTTCTCTTCGTCTCTTGCTTCTTTTATCCTTTCTTCTATTCCCCTCCCAAAACCAGGAGAGGGGTGTGTGTGTGTTGCGGGGCAGTGATCCCCACCAGTGACCTGGGCCATCCTTTGGGCTCTCTGGTGAGAACTCTCAGCCTCCCATCCTCAGTTTCTACCCTGATTGGCTGAGCAGGGGGTTATTGCCAGAGAAGAGACTCAGGTCTTGTTGTTCTTTTTTAAGACCAAGTAAATAAGTCATAAGCAGGTGTATGTTTGATGAATTTTGCTGCTTCTCTGCACTAATTGTCTCTGAGCAGTTCATGATTCTCTCTAACATTGCAGTTCTCCTAAAATACTGGCTGAATACTTACTGTGCACTGTTGCTGGTCTGGAGCTCATCTGAGAGCACTTTACTCAGATCATTCAATGTAGGAAATTTAAGATCCGATGCTTAGTTTGAAAATCAGGGCTCTTGGGTCTTATTCCCAACTCTGCCACTGATTATGCGACCTAAGACAAGTCAATTATCCTTTCTCAGCCTTATCTTCTCCCTCTTTCAAGTAGGGATAATAATGATCCACTCCTACCTACCTCACGGTGGGTGGAGATAGGGCCAACTCTAGGTTTTTTGCTGTCCCAAGCAAAAAAAAAATTGACTGCCCCCACCCCAGACCTGGGCTCCTCCCTGAATCTCCCTGCTGCCCCAGCCCTGGGCTCTGCCCCCTCCACCCACACCCCCTGCTGCCCCAGTTCTGGGCCTCCCCCCCAACCTGTACCCCCCTGCTGCCAGCCCTGGGCTCTCCCCCACACACCCGCACCCCATGCCATCCCAGCCCTGGGCTCTCCCCCACACACACCAGCACCCTCTGCCACCCCAGCCTTGGGATCTACCCCACACATGCACCCCGTGCTGCCCCAGCTCTGGGCTCCCCCCACCCACTTGCACCCTCCTTCCACCCCAGCCCTGGGTCACTGGTAACTTGCTCCCAGAGTGGGTCATTCAGCAGGAATTTTGGATGTGCACAGAACACAGACAGGATTGGTTCCCATATGGTTACAGAACTGCAGTAACATGGAACAATTTCCAGCTTGTGTGATTAAAGCATATCTGGATGCATATTATAAGACTGTCCTACAGAAATGAGGAAACGTTGAGGTGCCTTTATTATTCTTATGTTCCATTCTTTGTTTCTATGGGCAATTTGCCAATGCAATGTCAGTGTCTTCCTTTTAAACAAATAAAACTATAAAGCAAACAAACAAAGGCAATAGCTGTTGAAAATAGCAATTCCAGTCCTAAAAACCACTGGGAAGCATTTCTTGCTCAAGTTGATCCTACTTTTTCTACAGCAAATTACAGTGAATCAGTATATTTGATTTGGGAGAAATGAAGTAACAGCTGCCCAAATTGAGCTTCAGCACTCCTGAATTTTGAGGGTGTTCAAATCTGGAAGGCAGGTGCTAGATTCCCTTTCTGAATATTAGCTAAATCTGGAAAGGAAAAGTCAATTTCTGCTTCGATGGCTCAGAGGTGGAAATCCTCTACGTGCCTGGTACTGTATCTAAAGCTGCCCAGGTCCAGTAGAGCCTCTCCTCCCTTACTCTTAAATTCTAGTGGGATCCACGTACCTCCCTTGCTAGGATTCAGATAAAGAGGGGAACTGTCCATTTAGTCCACCCAATTCCTTCCTTGGGGGCTGCAAGGTGAGGTCACACCAGTATGTCTAATCCAGTCTGGGGATGTCTTCTGAAGGGGATATCTAGGGCAAAGCCTTCTACAACTTGGGCACACTCGTTCCCCATTCACAGTGCCACCCCGCTCTAGCAGTGAGCTCTCCATTCACAGCAAGCTGCAGCTTGAGGTTTCAGCTACCGTACTCCCTCCCGCTCCCTTTCCTGGTGATAGCGGCCAAGGGAATGCTGAGAAATGTAGTTTTTTCCCTGCTCCAGAGCTGGCTCTATAGGCAGGGAGCTAACCAAGGAACTACAGCTCCCAGGGCCCCCTGTTGGTTCTCAGCTCCCACGCTGGATCCCTGCTGGCTGCTGCCCCTGCAAATGGGCTGCTCCAAGCACCTGCTTGCTTTGCTGGTGCCTAGAGTCGCCCCTGCCTCCACCCATCCTGCACCCCCACCCTGTTCCCCAGCCTGGAGCCTGCACCCAGCACCCAAACTCCATTCCAGAGCCCAACCTCTCAACCATCCCACACCCCAAACCCCTGCCCCAACCCAGGGCCTGCACCCCAGACCTCCTCGCCCGACCCAAACTCCCTTGCAGAGCCTGAGGCAGGTGAGGGGTAGAGTTCGTCGGCGGGGGAGGGCTCTGTGCAGTAATATAGTGACTCCTTGGGTCTTTGAATGAGGCTTTATACTTGGGGTGGGGGGGTGAGGAGGCAAGCAGCGAGTCGGTGGATGGAGAGGGGCAAATCTCCCAGATTCAAAATCTGTGACTGTGTCTGTTGGTCCTTCTAGCTGCTTTTCTCTGGGTTGGGGGTTGTTCCCACAGGAAGGTGTTTGCTTCTTATCCCCGAGGCCATCAGTATGTCTGCTCTTCTCTAGTCAGCCCACTTGCCAAGCTTGATTGTCCTTGGTTGGGCTGCCAGCCCCTCTCCAAGGATTGCAGCTGTCTGGAGGTACTGCCCTCCACGCCTTGCTCAGTCACACCTCATTCATTCAACAGGGCAGTTGATTACCAAGTGGGGGGGAGATCTTATTCTACTTCTAGCAAAAAGACACTTTTCTTTTACCTTAATTACACTACCTTAGGGGCCCGCTATAACATATTACCAAGGTTCAATACAAAGTCATATACAAGTTATACAAAAATGCATAATGCAGAGATTTATCTACAACTGCATTGATTGACTGCATTGATTGACTGTGCAGTAATATAGTGACCCCTGGTCTTTGAATGAGGCTTCATACTTGCCTCATTAATGCAGAGAAGCAGCAAACTCCATCAAACATATAAGTGGTTATGACTTATTTAATTGGTCTTAAAAGAGAACAAAAAGGCCTTGAGTCTCCTCCCTGTCATTAACCCCCTGCACTGTACAAAGGACTGAATGGCCCATCCCAGTTGTGGATGTACTCCAGAGACTTGATTTGAACCTGCAGTTTATTCCATCACTGCTACAAGCCTGAACCAAGAACTTTGCCAAAGTACAAGTTTTGCCCGGGGCACCATTTCCCCTAATGCTGATTTTCATATTAACCATCAGATCTTAAATTTCATACATTGAATGACCTCAATAAAGTGCTCTCAGATGAGCTCCAGACCAACAAGTATGCACAGTAATTATTCAGCCAGTGTTTTAGGAGAACTGCAATGTTAGAGATAATCATGAACTGCTCAGAGACAATTAATGCTGAAAAGCAGCAAAATCCATCAAATATATAAGTGGTTATGACTTATTTACTTGGTCTTAAAAGAGAACAAAAAGGCCTTGAGTCTCCTCCCTGTCATTAACCCCCTGCTCAGACAATCAGGATATAGACTGAGGATGGGGGGCTGAGGGGTCTCACCAGAGAGCTCAAAGGATGGCCCAGGTCACTGGCAGGGATCACTGCCCCAGCACTACTGCAGCTCCACAGTTTGGGGTGGACCTCCCACAGTGAGAGCTGCCGAGCACTCCCCCGCAACACACACACACACACACACACACACACACACACCCTCTCCTGGTGTTAGGAGGGGAACAGGAGAAAGGAGAAAAGAAGCAAGAGAGGAAGAGAAAGGAGGGATGGATGGAGGAAAAGGTGAAACAAAAAGGACAAACCCTAATGTCCTCAGTGATTCTAAGGGACAAGATCCCAGGTTTGGAATAAAATTCTGCCTCCTTAAGATCATGTTTTCCATGAATTCAACTGTCACCAGATGGATCAGACTGAACAGTTTCAAACCTCGAGGAGGATCTTACCTTCTAAACAGGGTCGGCTGCTATCAAGTAAAATCACTAAAAGGGAAGGAGAAAACTCGAAAGAGGTTCCTCCTGGCGCTCAGGTACGTGAACCCCAATATTCCCCCAGTCCTCAAAGAGAGACCTGGAGAAGGAGACTTGCTGAAGCAAAGCCACAGGGTCTCTGAGGTTTCCCTGGCCCCTCGCCCTGTCCTGCCTGGCTGATGTCAGCATCTCTCTGTGAGGTCACCACCTCCCCACCACCTTTGGCCAATAGTCTGAGGTCCTGCAAAAGGCCTTTGTGATGTCACTGCCACACCCCTCCCTTGCTGGGCTAATGTCCTGCCCCTGGCCAGGCACTTTGAAGGTTTGAGCTACTCCCTGTGGATCACCCCACTCAAGGAGCATTCGTTCTAGGAAGCAAGCCGGCTAGACAGGAAAACATCAGACGCTGCTGCTCCCAATGCTACATTCAGTTCTAAAGAAATTAGTCGACTTTATTGCCAGAAGAGACCATTAGAGCATCTAATCTGACCCTGCATATCACAGGCCTCCTGTATGACACACTAGCTACTTTTGGGGTAAACACATTCCAGAAAGGCATCTAGTCCTCATGAAATGACGTCACGAGACAGAGAATCCACCACTTTCCTTGGTAGCTTGTTCCTGTGATGAATCATCAGGGCTCTTGGGTCTTATTCCCAACTCTGCCACTGATTATGCGACCTAAGACAAGTCAATTATCCTTTCTCAGCCTTATCTTCTCCCTTTTTCAAGTAAGGATAATAATGATCCGCTCCTACCTACCTCACGGTGGGTGGAGATAGGGCCAACTATAGGTTTTTTGCTGTCCCAAGCAAAAAAAAATATTGGCTGCCCCCACCCCAGCCCTGGGCTCCTCCCTGAATCTCCCTGCTGCCCCAGCCCTGGGCTCTGCCCCCTCCACCCACACCCCCTGCTGCCCCAGTTCTGGGCCTCCCCCCCCCCAACCTGTACCCCCCTGCTGCCAGCCCTGGGCTCTCCCCCACACACCCGCACCCCATGCCATCCCAGCCCTGGGCTCTCCCCCACACACACCAGCACCCTCTGCCACCCCAGCCTTGGGATCTACCCCACACATGCACCCCGTGCTGCCCCAGCTCTGGGCTCCCCCCACCCACTTGCACCCTCCTTCCACCCCAGCCCTGGGTCACTGGTAACTTGCTCCCAGAGTGGGTCATTCAGCAGGAATTTTGGATGTGCACAGAACACAGACAGGATTGGTTCCCATATGGTTACAGAGCTGCAGTAACATGGAACAATTTCCAGCTTGTGTGATTAAAGCATATCTGGATGCATATTATAAGACTGTCCTACAGAAATGAGGAAACGTTGAGGTGCCTTTATTATTCTTATGTTCCATTCTTTGTTTCTATGGGCAATTTGCCAATGCAATATCACTGTCTTCCTTTTAAACAAATAAAACTATAAAACAAACAAACAAAGGCAATGGCTGTTGAAAATAGCAATTCCAGTCCTAAAAACCACTGGGAAGCATTTCTTGCTCAAGTTTATCCAACTTTTTCTACAGCAAATTACAGTGAATCAGTATATTTGATTTGGGAGAAATGAAGTAACAGCTGCCCAAATTGAGCTTCAGCACTCCTGAATTTTGAGGGTGTTCAAATCTGGAAGGCAGGTGCTAGATTCCCTTTCTGAATATTAGCTAAATCTGGAAAGGAAAAGTCAATTTCTGCTTCGATGGCTCAGAAGTGGAAATCCTCTACGTGCCTGGTACTGTATCTAAAGCTGCCCAGGTCCAGTAGAGCCTCTCCTCCCTTACTCTTAAATTCTAGTATGATCCACGTACCTCCCTTGCTAGGATTCAGATAAAGAGGGGAACTGTCCATTTAGTCCACCCAATTCCTTCCTTGGGGGCTGCAAGGTGAGGTCACACCAGTATCTCTAATCCAGTCTGGGGATGTCTTCTGAAGGGGATATCTAGGGCAAAGCCTTCTACAACTTCGGCACACTCATTCCCCATTCACAGTGCCACCCCGCTCTAGCAGTGAGCTCTCCATTCACAGCAAGCTGCAGCTTGAGGTTTCAGCTACCGTACTCCCTCCCCCTCCCTTTCCTGTTGATAGCGGCCAAGGGAATGCTGAGAAATGTAGTTTTTTTCCTGCTCCAGAGCTGGCTCTATAGGCAGGGAGCTAACCAAGGAACTACAGCTCCCAGGGCCCCCTGTTGGTTCTCAGCTCCCAGGCTGGATCCCTGCTGGCTGCCGCCCCTGCAAATGGGCTGCTCCAAGAACCTGCTTGCTTTGCTGGTGCCTAGAGTCACCCCTGCCTCCACCCATCCTGCACCCCCACCCTGTGCCCCAGCCTGGAGCCTGCACCCAGCACCCAAACTCCATTCCAGAGCCCAACCTCTCAACCATCCCACACCCCAAACCCCTGCCCCAACCCAGGGCCTGCACCCCAGACCTCCTCGCCCGACCCAAACTCCCTTGCAGAGCCTGAGGCAGGTGAGGGGCAGAGTTCGTCGGGGGGGGAGGGCTCTGTGCAGTAATATAGTGACTCCTTGGGTCTTTGAATGAGGCTTTATACTTGGGGTGGGGGGGTGAGGAGGCAAGCAGCGAGTCGGTGGATGGAGAGGGGCAAATCTCCCAGATTCAAAATCTGTGACTGTGTCTGTTGGTCCTTCTAGCTGCTTTTCTCTGGGCTGGGGGTTGTTCCCACAGGAAGGTGTTTGCTTCTTATCCCCGAGGCCATCAGTATGTCTGCTCTTCTCTAGTCAGCCCACTTGCCAAGCTTGATTGTCCTTGGTTGGGCTGCCAGCCCCTCTCCAAGGATTGCAGCTGTTTGGAGGTACTGCCCTCCACGCCTTGCTCAGTCACACCTCATTCATTCAACAGGGCAGTTGATTACCAAGTGGGGGGGAGATCTTATTCTACTTCTAGCAAAAAGACACTTTTCTTTTACCTTAATTACACTACCTTAGGGGCCCGCTATAACATATTACCAAGGTTCAATACAAAGTCATATACAAGTTATACAAAAATGCATAATGCAGAGATTTATCTACAACTGCATTGATTGACTGCATTGATTGACTGTGCAGTAATATAGTGACCCCTGGTCTTTGAATGAGGCTTCATACTTGCCTCATTAATGCAGAGAAGCAGCAAAATCCATCAAACATATAAGTGGTTATGACTTATTTACTTGGTCTTAAAAGAGAACAAAAAGGCCTTGAGTCTCCTCCCTGTCATTAACCCCCTGCACTGTACAAAGACTGAATGGCCCATCCCAGTTGTGGATGTATTCCAGAGACTTGATTTGAACCTGCAGTTTATTCCATCACTGCTACAAGCCTGAACCAAGAACTTTGCCAAAGTACAAGTTTTGCCCAGGTCACCATTTCCCCTAAAGCGGTCCCTGGTAACATTTCTTGATGGGGGGGAGGGGGAGGGGAGAGAGACGAGGCGTTTTCTCTCTGTTTCTCTCCTCTCCATTTTCTGCTCCTTCCTTCCATTCCAGAAACCTCCCTTGTGTTTCAGACTGTGCAGTGACACCCTCCCCACCCCAGGACTATGGAGCCTTTGGAGCAGAAAGATCCTAGGAGGTAAGCATGAATCCAGGGGTGAGTAGCTGGCAGGAAGGAGTCCTAGCAACTCTTCTGGGAGTGCAGGGGAGGAATGACTCCCCCTTCTCTACATTCTCCCCATGGGGCTCTGGGGAGCAGGGAGGGTTCTGTGATAAATTCCATCCAACATTCCCCTTTGATCCAAGCCGAGAGACATCTCAGCTATGCACGATCCCCTTGGCAACACCAAACAAGGGATGTTTTCCACTGCCCAGGAGACCCAGCCAGGGACTGATGTGCTAGAGATATTTTGGGAAAAGGGACTGTCTGAATTGCCAAGGCAGGAAGCAAACAATCTACAGCAACATCATTAACCACAAACCATGCTCCAGCCAGAAGGGAAATGGGCAGGAATTCTTGCTGTTCAGCCATGGCCACACATCCAGAGCTGCACAGCAGTGAGGGTGCTGGGCAAGCTGGTCTGAGCGAACAATTGGAAATGATCCTTCAGTGAGAACAGAAACAGAGTGTAGAAAGGCCCCTATGTTAAGTGGTTGAGGCTGAGGCCTTAGGAAGCTGGCCTACGATACCATAGGGATCTTTCTGTGGAGGTGTGATACTTGCCACCTAGGGGAAGCTGGTGTGTGGTGTCTTTGTGGCTCCACTTTCAGTGATGCAGGTTTCTCTATTCCATTGTTCCAGGGTCATCCTACTACATTGCCAACTGCTTTTCAGCTGCAGTGTGGAGACTGTTTGTGTGTGGGGAGAGACAGTGTGTGTGTGTGATGGGGAAGAGTGAGTGTGTTGAGGTAGGTAGGAGCGGATCATTATTACCCCTACTTGAAAGAGGGAGACGCTCAGGCTGAGAAAGGAGAACTGACTTGTCTTAGGTCACACAGCCAGTCAATGGCAGAATTGGGAATAGGACCCAGAGCCCTGATTGTCAAATTAACCATCGGATTTTGAATTACATACATTGAATGACCTCAATAAAGTGCTCTCAGATGAGCTCCAGACCAACAAGTATGCACAGTAATTATTCAGCCAGTATTTTAGGAGAACTGCAATGTTAGAGAGAATCATGAACTGCTCAGAGACAATTAATGCAGAGAAGCAGCAAAATCCATCAAACATATAACTGGTTATGACTTATTTACTTGGTCTTAAAAGAGAACAAAAAGGCCTTGAGTCTCCTCCCTGTCATTAACCCCCTGCTCAGACAATCAGGGTAGAGACTGAGGATGGGAGGCTGAGGGGTCTCACCAGAGAGCTCAAAGGATGGCCCAGGTCACTGGCAGGGATCACTGCCCCAGCACTACTGCAGCTCCACAGTTTGGGGTGGACCTCCCACAGTGAGAGCTGCCGAGCACTCCCCCGCGACACACACACACACACACACACACACACACATACACCCTCTCCTGGTGTTAGGAGGGGAACAGGAGAAAGGAGAAAAGAAGCAAGAGATGAAGAGAAAGGAGGGATGGATGGAGGAAAAGGTGAAACAAAAAGGACAAACCCTAATGTCCTCAGTGATTCTAATGGACAAGATCCCAGGTTTGGAATAAAATTCTGCCTCCTTAAGATCATGTTTTCCATGAATTCAACTGTCACCAGATGGATCAGACTGAACAGTTTCAAACCTCGAGGAGGCTCTTACCTTCTAAACAGGGTCGGCTGTTTTCAAGTAAAATCACTAAAAGGGAAGGAGAAAACTCGAAAGAGGTTCCTCCTGGCGCTCAGGTACGTGAACCCCAATACTCCCCCAGTCCTCAAAGAGAGACCTGGAGAAGGAGACTTGCTGAAGCAAAGCCACAGGGTCTCTGAGGTTTCCCTGGCCCCTCGCCCCTGTCCTGCCTGGCTGATGTCAGCATCTCTCTGTGAGATCACCACCTCCACACCACCTTTGACCAATAGTCTGAGCCCCTGCAAAAGGCCTTTGTGATGTCACTGCCACACCCCTCCCTTGCTGGGCTAATGTCCTGCCCCTGGCCAGGCACTTTGAAGGTTTGAGCTACTCCCTGTGGATCACCCCACTCAAGGAGCATTCGTTCTAGGAAGCAAGCCGGCTAGACAGGAAAACATCGGACGCTGCTCCCAATCTAAACTCCCAATGCAGTTTTAAAGAAATTAGTCGACTTTATTGCCAGAAGAGACCATTAGAGCATCTAATCTGACCCCTGCTTATCACAGGCCTCCTGTATGACACACTAGCTACTTTTGGGGTAAACACATTCCAGAAAGGCATCTAGTCTTCATGAAATGACGTCACGAGACGGAGAATCCACAACTTTCCTTGGTAGCTTGTTCCTGTGGTGAATCATCCTCGCTGTTGAATATTTGTGCCTTAATTGTAATATGAATTTGTCTCTTTTCACCTTAGGACCCTGCGAGGTGGGAGTGTGCTAGACCTTGGGCTGCAGCCCAAGCCGGAACTTTTACATGACAATTAAACAGCCCCACAGCCTGAGCCGTGTGAGCCCAAGTCAGTGGTACGGGCCAGCCACCGGTGTGTAACAAGTTTGCGTGGAGAATTTGCGGCAAAACTGGGAACTGACCCCAGATTGTTTCAATTCTTGCCTCCCCCTTAACCGCAAGCCCAGCGTGTGTGTGTACAGCATTGTTTTGGTCTGTGTTTGCCTTGCATTGGCTTCCAAGGGAGGCTGTGGAATTTCCTTCATTGGAGGTTTTTAAGACCAGGTTAGAGATACGCCAGTCTGCGAATGTCTAGGGATACTTGGTCCTGCCTCAACACAGCGGGCTGGAGTAGATGACTTCTCAAGATCCCTTCCAGGCCTACATTGAAATAATTCTCTTTTGTGCTGCGTCATGTTCTACGCTGAGCTGTTTTGCATGGTGCCATTTGGAACTGTGATCGCACCATGTTGTGTAGCAGTTTTATGGTGAATTGTTTTGCCTCAGCTTGTTTTCCATTGTGTACTTTTGTCCTAGGATGTCATAGTTCGCATCATGTTGCTTTCTTTTCCTTTGTATTGTCATTTTATGCTGTGGAGTGTAGGTTGTGTTTTTTTTTTCCCTGAATTTGCCTGACATTATGTTGTGGTGAGTTTTATTCTGTATGTTGTGTTTTTATATGTATATATTGCATAGCATCCTAGAAATGTAGGGCTAGATAGGACCTCAAGATGTCATCAAGTCCAGCTTTCTCTGCTGAGGCAGGACCAAGTATATGTAGATTATCTCTGACAGAGCTTTGTCCTATTTGTTCTTAAAAACTTCCAGGGAAAGAGACTCCCCAGCCCCCTTGTAATACTGTTCCAGAGCTGAACTGCCTTAGCTCTGGGGACACCCACACAGATTTTAGTGGTGAGCAGCTCTGGAGAGAGAGGAGACCCCACTGAGTGGGCAGTTGGATAAAGAGACTAAAGTTGGGAGGAGAAACATTGACGTGTCTAAGGTCACCCAGGCTGTCTGTGACCGAGCTAGAAATAGGTTCTAGTGCCACCGTACTGCTGTTTCTGAAGGTCTCTGCCACACTGCTGTTTTAGGCACTGGTGCAAACCCTTAGTGTAGACAGAATTTACACTAGTGCACTCTGGCACTGGTACACCATGTCCCAGTTTGAAGGTTTGGGGTGGGGAGAGGGGCTGTGACCTCCCTGAGGCCTGAGGCTGACTGAACGGTGCAGCTGGTAACGGAGGGGCAGCACTGAGTGCTGGAGGTATGAGCCAGGAGCACAGCCCCACAGGACTGGACACTGACTTCTCCTGACCCAGGGGACACACCCCCAGCGAGGTGGTTTGTCCATGGATGTGCAGGCTGTCTTGGCAGAGCAGCTCATTTGCAATCCCTGCACACCTCTTCCTACAGTGTGCACTGGGGACCTTTCCAAGCTGCGAGTGACGGGGCTCGGGAGTTAACAGGATCTGTTCCTGGCTCTGTCATGGACCTGTTTAGTGACCTTGGGGAAGTCACTGCTCCTCTCTCTGTAACACTGTCTTCAGTGACTCGAGAGCACTAGCACCAGCCTCAGGCAGACTGGTGAGAAGCAGGGCACAAACCCCAAATTGGGTGTGAGGTCTGTATGGAGATTTCACCAACCAAGTATCCAGTGTAAACGCTTCAGGAATTGTAACAGCATTAACATGGAATCACAGACAGTCCTCTTGGGTGATCCCATATATCTCACCACGCAGGTGAGCTCACCTTTGTGACAGGTGGTCCCTTACTCCAGGGGTTCCCAACCTTTTTCTTTCTGAGCCTCCCCACCCCCCACCCCCACACATGCTATAAAAACTCCACTGCCCATGTGGGCCACAATAACTGGTTTTCTGCATATAAAATCCAGGGCTGGCGTTAGGGGTAGCAAGCAGGGCAACTGCCTGCGGCCCCATGCCACAGGGCCCCCCGCAAAGCTACATTGCTTAGGCTTTGGCTTCAGCCCTGGTGATGGGGCTCAGGGCCCTGGACTTAAGCCCCATGCGCTGGGACTTCAGCTTTCTGCCCTGGGACTCAGTGAGTCTAATGCCGGCTTTGCTTGGCAGCCCCCTGAAAGCTGCTCACGGCCACCCAGGGGGGCCCTGGTTGAGAACCACTGCCTTACAGCACAAATCACAGCAATGTTCAAGTTACTGCCAGTCCCAAAGGACCCGTCACTTCCTTAGGTCAATTAAATCTTAGATCTTCCAACAAAGACACTTGTAGCCAGTCCTGTCATAACCTGTATTAAGACTTATTTAAAAGGAAACGAGAGTTGTTAACAAAGTTAAAGCAGGTAATCCTATAGATGCAGATGAGTTGCAGTCTTAAATTTCAAAGGTAATAGAAGCTTCTGTAATAAGCAAGCTCTACATATTCTTTAGGACTAACCCAGGCTAAGCAGCTGGGGATCTCTTGCTTATGCCTAGAAACTTTGCCCCCCCCCCCCCCGCGAGTCCAGGCAGCATACGGACAATCAGTTCCTTCTCTATGGGGTTGTTCATCACCTTCCTACCATGTGCTCTGAGCAGGAAACTCAGCTAATGGGAAGTGAAGAGCACAACAACAGTCTTGTGTCCTTGTTAACATCCCATAATAGTCTCTCTGGTGTTGATGGACCTTTCCTGCCAGGCATTCTGTTGCCAATCAGCACTTCACATAGGTAAAGTCTCTCTCCTGTCTGGTGATTTACAGAGCCACAGAGGCTCACAATGCAACTAGTCAGATGTTAACTCAGGCAGCAACTTACAAGCATTCAATAAAGTCTAAACACAAAACACATTCTTATGTTCACAGTCTGTATGAGGAGTATCTACTCATTTGGACTCACTGGGGAGCCACAGAAAGAAACAAGGTGTGCTGAGGCAAGAAGGCGCAGTCTCAGAGCCCCCAGGGTCACGCTTCCCAAAAGCTAAAACTAGGCCCAGCCCATGAAAGGGGCACTCCCAGGAGAGACTGTATAAAGGCTGGAGCATCAAATAACTTAGTTAATCTGAGAGAGCTGCCCTGGGGACAATGACAGGGAGAATCCCCAGAGTGACTTCTTTGATTCTGCTCATCTCTGGCCTTTGGTTCATAGAATCACAGAACTGGAAGGGACCTTGAGAGGTAGCTAGTCCAGTCCCCTGCACTCAAGGCAGGATGAAGTATTATCTAGACCAGGAGTGGCCAACCTGAGCCTGAGAAAGAGCCAGAATTTACCAATATACATTGCTAAAGAATCATCAGCTCCCACCCCCTGCTCCCAGTGCCTCCCACCCATGGGAAGCCACACTAATCAGCACCCCCCCTCCTCGCACTCCCGATCAGCTGTTCATGCTATGCAAGACACTCGGTGGGGGGGACAGGGGGGATGGAGCGTGGGCACTGCAGGCTCAGGGAAGGGGGTGGGAAGGGGTGGAGTGGGGGCAGGGCCTGTAGCTGAGTAGTGAGCACACCCAGCACTTTGGAAAGTTGGTGCCTGTAGCACCAGCCCCGGAGTTGGTTCCTGTACAAGGAGCCACGTATTAAATTCTAAAGAGCCACATGTTGGCCACCTCTGATCTAGACCATCCCTGAGAGGTATTTGTCCAGCCTGCTCTTAAAAATCCCCAATGATGGAGATTCCACAACCTCCCTAGGCAATTTATTCCAGTGCTTAACCACCCTGACATGGAGTTTTTCCTAATGTCCAACCTAAACCTGCCTTGCTGCAATTTAAGCCCATTGCTTCTTGTCCTGTCCTCAGAGGTTAAGAACAATGTTTCTCCTTCCTCCTTGAAATGAACTTTTATGTACTTGAAAGCTGATCATATCTTCTCCTGACTAAACAAACACAATTTTTTCAGTCTTCCCTTATAGGTGATGTTTTCTAGACCTTTAATCATTTTTATTGCTCTTCTTTGGACTTTCTCCAATTTTTCCACATCTTTCCTGAAATGTGGCACCCAGAACTGGACACATTACTCCAGTTGAGGCCTAATCAGTGCAGAGTAGAGCGGAAGAATTACTTCTCATGTCTTGCTTACAATACTCCTGCTAATACATCTCAGGATTATACTTGGTTTTTTGCAACAGTGTAACACTGTTGACTCATATTTAGCTTGTGATCCACTGTGACTCCCAGATCCGTTTCTGCTGTGCTCCTTCCTAGGCAGTCATTTCCTGTCTTGTATGTGTGCCACTGATTGTTCCTTCCTAAGTGAAGTACTTTGGATTTGTCCTCATTGAATTTCATCCTATATTCTCCAGTTTGTCCAGATCATTTTGAATTGTAATTCTAGCCTCCAAAGCACTTGCAGCCCCCCCAGCTTGGTATCATCTACAAACTGTATAAGTGTAACAGAGAGACTCTGCTACTGGGAGGGTTTCACTATGTCTAGGAGGGTTACACCCTTGTGGGAGGGGGCTAGGCCTGTACTGGAATAAGGTCATTTTGTGGTACACAGTGTGGCAGAACCTAGAATGTCCATTACCAGGGAAAAATGCTGGGGGGAATTGACATGTGGAAAGGACAGAAACCCTGTCTGAATTCTCTCACATTGCCCTTCTTGCCCTGGCAGGCTACAGAATAATGTCCACCTTTCGCCCTAAATCATCCCCTCCTCCCAGCAGGAAGGAAACGGCTGCAATGGAGCTGGCTCAGGTAAGGGATTATCAGGGAGCTGGTGGTGGGTTCTGCTTGGAGGGAGAGGAGAAGTAAATGTATAGGAGGGTGGGAGCTGCTAGAGGTAGTGGGAGGCAGGAACTGTCTAGGGTGTGGAATGGGAGGGGAAAGGATGTGACACACCTGCTGAGACTTGTGTACTCTAGGGTGTGATAGGCTGTCACCCCGGGGGTGCAGTCTGGGGGGCTTCTGGGAAACACTGTCCCTCTAACCCTCAAACTGGGTTGGCCCTTCTCACACTGCCAGCCTCTCCAGGCCCTGTTATTACCCAACAGGACAGCAGGTGGCACCATGCATCCAACTAAGCTACCTGAGTGCTTTACCTAAGCCACTCAAAGACAGATAGAAGACAAAAGCCAATTTCCCAGCCATAAGTGGTAGCAAACAGATCAAAGCAGATTACTTAACAAATAACCAAAAACTCAAACTAAGCTTAACATACTATCTGGATAGAATTTGAATTAGCAGTTTCTCACCCTGACTGATGATACAAGCAGTCCACCAAGTTTCCATACACAAGCTAAAAATCCCTTTACCCTGGGACCAGCAGTTCCCCCAGTTCAGTCTTTCTTCCTCAGGTGTTTCCAGGAGTTCTCTTGTGTGGGGAATGAGGCCAAGAAATGATGTCACACTCCACCTTATGTAGCTTTTCCATATTGCGGGAACCATTTGTTCCAAACTTGTTTCCCAGTCCAGTTTGTGGAAAAATACAGGTACCAAAATGGAGTTCGTTGTCATGTGGTCTGCTCACATGCCCTAGCATGCCCTGCTGAGTCATAGTAGCCATGACTCATAGGCTAGCTGAAAAATTCACAAGAGGGCTAAGCTCTTCCACGGTCCATTGTCTTTCTTGATGAGCCATGAACACTGTCTGGCTTCTTTGTTGTACCTGAAAGGCTTGTTGTGAGTGTTAACCAGAGTAAACACATTTGAAATACAGATACAGAGTCAATATCCATAACTTCAGTTACGAACATGATACATGCACACAAATAGGACAGTCATATTCAGCAAATCATAACTTTTCCAATGACACTGAACATGACGCATCTTGCACAAAATGCAACATAATTATATCCTAATCATTTGATAATCATACCACTATGCTGAATGTGTGGTGTAGTGTCAGGGCCTAATTTCAAGGCACAGGAGTTGGGAATGGAACTTCCACTCTTTGTGGAACAGGAAATAACCCTCCAGCCAGGGCTGGGAAAACTTCCCGGACTCCCAGTGCTGGAACCTGAATCTTCTGACACTTCATTAGTTACCACGAACCCCAATCTTTGTGGCAACTGCAAACTTTATCAATGATGATTTTATATTCTCTTCCAGGTCATTGATAAGAATGTTAAATAGCACAGGGCCAAGAACCAATCCTTGTGGGAACCCCCTAGAAAGAAATCTACTCAAGCATGGTTCCCCATTTACAATCATAGTTTTTAATCTGTTTAATGTATGCTGTGTTTATTTTGTATCTTTCTAGTTTTCTAGTCAAAATATTGTGCTGAACCAAGTCATATGCCTTACAGAAGTCTAGGTAATGTTTTCACCTCTCAGCTCATCAATACTATTAGCTGCAACCAAACTTTTGATCTCACCCAATAAGGATATCCAGTTAGTTTGATTGGATCTGTTGTCTCTGAACCTTTGTTAATTGGTACTAATTATATTACCCTCCTTTACCTCTTTATTAATTAAATCCATATTCGCTGCTCTATTATCTTGCCCAGTATCGGACTAACACTCTTGTAATTAGCTGGGTCATCTCTTTTACACTTTTTAAATATTGGCACAGCATTAGCTTTATTCCATTCTTCTGGAATTTCCCCATTGGTCCAAGTCCTAATTAAAATCAACATTAACAGTCCTCCACCAGGTCTTTCAAAACTCTTAATACAAGTTATCTGGACCTGCTTATTTAAACATGTCTAACTGTAATAGCTGCTGTTTAACATCCTCGTGAGTTATTGTTGGGATGGAAAGACTGTCGTTGTCAACGTCTTATATGATTACATCATCTGTTTTTCTCCAACTCCAGGAGTGAAATATTTATTGAACACTTTTACCTCTTCTGTATTATTTTTGATAATTCTGCCATTTCCATCTAGTAATTTACCACTACCATTGTTAGGGATTAATTTTGTACTTAATATACTTTTTTAAAACTTCCTTCTTATTTTCATTAAGTGGTCATTGATTCCTGATAGCTTCCCTTACCAATTTTCTACAATTCTGACTTTCTAACTTATATTCTTTACTGTTGACTTCCCCTTTCTTCCATATATTTTATTTGGAGATTCCTACCAGGGAGCCACCAGCAGGGTCCAGAGACAGCCCCATCTCCTATATCAAGCCCTGGCTAGTAGCTATGTGATAAATGTGATGACTCTGCCTCTGTCTGTCAGCTGGGAGACACAAAGGTTCTCTCTTTCCACCCTCTGATGCCTCCTGGCTGCTCTAAGCAAGGTGGGGTGGGACTCTGTTAACATGTGCCTCCTGGAGCTCCCATTTACCTGGTGCTGCTGTTCCGTGAATAGTGGGGTTGTGAGTGGGGCAGCAGGTACTGAGTGTTGGACTCTTGCTCTTTCAGGGCCCGGTGACCTTCAAGGAGGTGGCTGTGTATTTCACCAGGGAAGAGTGGGTTCTGCTGGACCCCACTCAGAGAGCCCTCTACAGGGATGTCATGCAGGAGAACTATGAGACGGTGGTCTTGCTGGGTAAGGAGTCCTGTCGCCTGGGTTATTAGAAGCTGTGGGGTCTCTAAAGAACCTGAGTAGTAATAACTGTATACCTTTATTCATCATACAAGTTTTGCAGGTTTTCTTGCCCCCCTTTTTTTGCCTTATCTCCCACACGCTAGTATCATTTTTGGACATGTGCCTTTTTGGTGCCGTCAGTCATTTTAAAATTGGATTTAATATATCCTTATTGGCTATATTAATCACTGTAGCTTTCATGCCTTTTCCTCATTTTAAGAGGAAAATATGCCTCCTGTAGAATTCTAAATTGAGTAAATATGTGTATGACTCATGCATGGTTTGTGTGACAGTGAGATGAGCTCTTTTAGGATCCCATGGGTGAAGGGATAAGAGAGCCGTGGGAGGGGCGGAGAAGGGGGGGGGAGTAGATAATTCTGGGGTGCCAGGACATGGGGAGGGTGTGTGCAGGGTTAGAGCTAAGAAGCAGCAGGGAGGTAGGAGGTAGTGAGAGATGAGGAGAAAATACAAGAAGCTCCCAAGGTGCCGGGAAGTGGTGCCGGCTGAGAGTAATGGGAAGAAGGGGAGGGGAGTGTGGAGGAAGGGCACCCGGGAAGTGGGCTGGGTGGGTCATTGGGAGGGAGGAGAGGTTTGGGAATCTAGAGGTGTGGGGGATCCCAGACCTTTAACCCTCAATCCCTACTGAAGCCTTGTTGCTTTAGAGCCTACACTCCAGTTTTATTTCTGTTCAGTTTCACTTCTTTTTACATTTTCCCCCCCAAATATCATTATTTTAACATTTGACCTCCCTCTCCCACTCATAACCCCTCTCCCCATATAACCTCCCCATGTCTATGCTCAGTGACCCTGGCCACTGATCCTGAGTCCTTGCTGCATTCCTCCCTGTGACGATGCGGTTCTGGCGGGACCCAACGGAGAGTGCCAAATCAGGACCAATTGCTCAAACAGGGCAGTCACAGCCCTAGGCTGGGGTTTTTCCACCTCTAAGGCAAACCAAACCAGCCAGACAAAGAGGACTTTGGTTTCACCCCACTGGCTAACCACAAGTCACACAAGCAATTCCCTTAGACACTCCAGTCTCCCAGTATCACCACCAGTGCCACTCGTCCTGGGGATGAATGGTTATGAAAACCAACACCCAAATAAAAGAAAACAGTTCTCTCGATCCCAAATGACCAAGCCCCAGACCCAGGTCAATATACACATCAGATCTTACCCACAAATCACACTGTTGCCAATCCTTTAGAATCTAAAATCTAAAGGTTTATTCATAAAGGAAAAAAGGTAGAGATGAGAGCTAGAATTGGTTAAATGGAATCAATCACATTCAGTAATGGCAAAGTTCTTAGTTCAGGCTTGAAGCAGTGATGGCATAAACTGCAGGTTCAAATCAAGTCTCTGGAGTACATCCCCCGCTGGGATGGGTCATCAGTCCTTTGTGCAGAGCTTCAGTTTGTAGCAAAGTCCCTCCAGAGGTAAGAAGCAGGATTGTAGACCAGATGGAGATGAGGCATCAGCCTTAGATAGGCTTTTCCAGGTGTAAGAACCTTTGTCCTTACTGTGGAAAATTACAGCAAAATGGAGTCTGGAGTCACATGGGCCAGTCCCTGCATACTTTGCTGAGTCACAAGGCGTGTCTGCCTTCTCTCCATGGGTCAATTGTGTAGCTGATGGTCCTTAATGGGCCATCAAGCAAGCTGGGCAGAGCTAACACCAACTTGTCTGGGATGTTTCCCAGAAGCACAGCACCAACTTGAAATACAGACAGTATAGAGCCAATATACATAACTTCAACTAAAAATGACACATGCACACAGACAGCATAATCATAACCAGCAACCCATAACCTGGTCTTAGACACCTTATATGACCCCCTTTACCTAAGATTTGGTGCCACTACAGGACCTTGGTTGCAAACCATGTTCTATATGGTCCCAGTTTATACCAATAACGTCACACTCCCTCCCATAGCAGGGCCGCTACCCAGACAAAAATGGGCACTTTGTTGATGATGTCACTGGGTGGTTGTGTAGCCCGTACAATTGTTACACCTATAAGATTACATATTCCGAAGCCCTTCACACCACTCGGGCTTATCTCTATACACCCATACAGTCTGTTCCCCAGTGTTCCCTTCCCAGCTCTGATGCTGCAGAGCATTTACCCCCGTCCTCCTTCCCAGCCTTGCCTGTGTCCCTGTTCCTGTTCCCCCCACTTAATAAACATGATTCCAATTTCCCTTCCCCCTCCTGTTTGACCCCAGTTTATATAGTCATATTCTCAGCTACACCTAGCACGATTGATTGTACAGAAGAGAGAAGCAATTAGAGAACCAGACAGATAAACAACAGAAAAGTGAGGGCCATAAAGATAGAACAATACAGAAATGAGAGTTTCGCAGTCAGAGCCATTGATAAGTGATTTCTTGCCAGACAGGATGCTGTCAAACTAAGTTTCTTTTATCCATCTTAAGATCTGTTTCTTTATCTGGTGGTGATGGGCATCATACAGACAGGATCGTCTTCCTAACAGCCTAATAGCACCTTATTTCAGTGTGACTGGTTTGGGATAAGAGGATGTGACCCTTCGCTTCCCAGTTAATTGCTGCCCCTGCTGCTTAGCCAAAGTCCTTAGCCTAAGAAAAAGGCCTCAGACTATCCTAGTGAGAGAAGACACATACACAGGCAGACTGAGATTTTAAAGTGCTCTCAGATGAGCTCCAGACCAACAAGTATGCACAGTAATTATTCAGCCAGTATTTTAGGAGAACTGCAATGTTAGAGAGAATCATGAACTGCTCAGAGACAATTAATGCAGAGAAGCAGCAAAATCCATCAAACATATAAGTGGCTATGACTTATTTACTTGGTCTTCAAAGAGAAAAAAAAGGCCTTGAGTCTCCTCCCTGTCATTAACCCCCTGCTCAGACAATCAGGGTAGAGACTGAGGATGGGGGGCTGAGGGGTCTCACCAGAAAGCTCAAAGGATGGCCCAGGTCACTGGCGGGGATCACTGCCCCAGCACTACTGCAGCTCCACAGTTTTGGGTGGACCTCCCACAGTGAGAGCTGCCGAGCACTGCCCCGTAACACACACACACACACACACACACACCCTCTCCTGGTGTTAGGAGGGGAACAGGAGAAAGGAGAAAAGAAGCAAGAGAGGAAGAGAAAGGAGGGATGGATGGAGGAAAAGGTGAAACAAAAAGGACAAACCCTAATGTCCTCAGTGATTCTAAGGGACAAGATCCCAGGTTTGGAATAAAATTCTGCCTCCTTAAGATCATGTTTTCCATGAATTCAACTGTCACCAGATGGATCAGACTGAACAGTTTCAAACCTCGAGGAGGCTCTTACCTTCTAAACAGGGTCGGCTGTTTTCAATTAAAATCACTAAAAGGGAAGGAGAAAACTCGAAAGAGGTTCCTCCTGGCGCTCAGGTACGTGAACCCCAATACTCCCCCAGTCCTCAAAGAGAGACCTGGAGAGGAGACTTGCTGAAGCAAAGCCACAGGGTCTCTGAGGTTTCCCTGGCCCCTCGCCCCTGTCCTGCCTGGCTGATGTCAGCATCTCTCTGTGAGGTCACCACCTCCCCACCACCTTTGACCAATAGTCTGAGCCCCTGCAAAAGGCCTTTGTGATGTCACTGCCACACCCCTCCCTTGCTGGGCTAATGTCCTGCCCCTGGCCAGGCACTTTGAAGGTCTGAGCTACTCCCTGTGGATCACCCCACTCAAGGAGCATTCGTTCTAGGAAGCAAGCCGGCTAGACAGGAAAACATCAGATGCTGCTGCTCCCAATGCTACGTTCACTTTTAAAGAAATTAGTCAACTTTATTGCCAGAAGAGACCATTAGAGCATCTAATCTGACCCCTGCATATCACAGGCCTCCTGTATGACACACTAGCTACTTTTGGGGTAAACACATTCCAGAAAGGCATCTAGTCTTCATGAAATGACGTCAAGAGACGGAGAATCCACCACTTTCCTTGGTAGCTTGTTCCTGTGGTGAATCATCCTCGCTGTTGAATATTTGTGCCTTAATTGTAATATGAATTTGTCTCTTTTCACCTTCCAGCCACTGGGTTTTTTTATGCCTTTCTCTGCTACATTAAAGAGCCCTTTAATAGCCAATCTTTCCTCTCCAGTAAGGCACTTCAACATTTCAATGAAGTCACCTTTCAATCTTCTTTTGATAAGCTAAACAGGTTGAGCTCTTTCAATAGCTCACTAGAAGGCATTTTTCTCCAGCCCTCAGAACATTTGGTGGCTCTTTGCTGCCTCAACTCCAGTTTCACACCATCTTTTTCAAATGAGGACACCAAAACTAGAGGCAGTATTCCAGTATCAGTCTCGCTGATACCATGTCACCTCCTGCGACGTTCTTGACATAATCTGTAACTGTATAGATCACCGTTGCGACCACTGTTCTATATTTGCAGCCAATATTGTATAAAGGTGGTCACATAAAGGGTCTATGGAGAGGTTATGATTGGCTGATTATAATTATGCTATCTCTAGATATGTATCATTTTTGTAGTTGACATTATGAATATTGGCTCTATGCTGCCTGTATTTCCAACTTGTGCTATGCTTCTGGGGAACACCCCAGCCAGACAAATTGGTGTCAGCTCTGCCTAGCCTGCTTGATGGCCCATTAAGGACCATCAGCTACACAATTGACCCATTGAGAGAAGGCAGATATGCCTTGTGGCTCAGCAAGGTGTGCAGGGACCTGCCTATGGACAGAACTCTAAGGTTTTTCGATGTCACGTGCTGGATACAGTGTCCTTGGGACAAAGAAAGCAAAGACCACATGGCAAGAGACTATAAAAGACTGATGCCTCATCTCCATCTTGTCTTCAGTCCTGCTTCCTACCTCTGGAGGGACTTTGCTACAAACTGAAGCTCTGTACAAAGGACTGAATGGCCCATCCCAGTTGTGGATGTACTCCAGAGACTTGATTTGAACCTGCAGTTTATTCCATCACTGCTACAAGCCTGAACCAAGAACAAATTACAGCATGGTTTTACTAAAGGTAGATCGTGCCAAACCAACCTGATCTCCTTCTTTGAGAAAGTAACAGATTTTTTAGACAAGGGAAATGCGGTGGATCATATATATGTTGATTTCAGTAAGGCGTTTGATACGGTACCGCATGGGGAATTACTGGTTAAATTGGAAAAGATGGGTATCGAAATGAAAATCCAGAGGTGGATAAGGAGCTGTTTAAAGGGGAGACTGCAGAGGGTCGTATTGAAGGGTGAACTGTCGGGTTGGAGGGGGGTTACCAGTGGAGTTCCTCAAGGTTCGGTTTTGGGTCCGATTTTATTCAATCTATTTATCGCTGACCTCGGAACCAAAAGTAGGAGTGGGCTGATAAAGTTTGTGGATGACACAAAGTTGGGAGGTATTGCCAATTCGGAAAAGGATCGGGATATCCTCCAGGGAGATTTGGATGACCTTGTAAACTGGAGTATTAGTAACAGGATGAAATTCAATAGTGAGAAGTGTAAGGTTATGCATTTAGGGATGACTAACAAGAACTTTAGTTATAAGCTGGGGACGCACCAGTTGGAAGTAACGGAGGAGGAGAAGGACCTAGGAGTCCTGGTTGATCGTAAGATGACTATGAGTAGGCAATGTGATGTGGCCGTTAAAAAACTAATGCGGTCTTGGGATGCATTAGGCGAGGTATTTCTAGTAGAGATAAGGAGGTGCTAGTCCCGTTATATAAGGCGTTGGTGAGACCTCATTTGGAGCATTGTGTGCAGTTTTGGTCTCCCATGTTTAAGAAGGATGAATTCAAACTGGAACGGGTACAAAGAAGGGCCACTAGAATAATCCGAGGAATGGAAAGCCTGTCGTACAAAAGGAGACTTGAGGAGCTCGGTTTATTTTCCTTAACCAAAAGAAGGATAAGAGGAGATATGATTGCACTCTTTAAATATATCAGAGGGATAAATACCAGGGAAGGAGAGGAATTATTTCAACTCAGTGCTAATGTGGACACGAGGACAAATGGATATAAATTGTCAGTCAGGAAATTTAGGCTTGAAATTAGATGAAGGTTTCTAACCATCAGAGGAGTGCAATTCTGGAACAGCCTGCCGAAGGAAACAGTGGGGGCGAAGGACCTCCATGACTTTAAGATTAAGCTAGATAAGTTTATGGAGGAGATGGTATGATAGGATAACGGGTTTAGTCAATAGGTGAATTAAGTGACACACTGGTAATTAGTACAATGGGTCAATGATAGGATATTGTTAACCTTTTTCCAGAGGGTATGGCTGGAGAGTCTTGCCCGCATGCTCGGGGTTGAGCTGACCGCCATATTTGGGGTCAGGAAGGAATTTTCCTCCAGGGTAGATTGGCAGTGGCCCTGGAGGTTTTTCGCCTTCCTCCGAAGCATGGGGCAGGGGTCGCTTGCTTAAGGAGTGGGTGGATCGGCTTATGTGGCCTGCATCTTGCAGGAGGTCAGACTAGATGATCATAATGGTCCCTTCCGATCTTGAATTCTATGATTCTATGATTCTATGAACTTTGCCAAAGTACAAGTTTTGCCCAGGACACCATTTCCCCTAACGCTGGTCCTTGGTAACATTTCTTGATGGGGGGGGGGGGAGGGGAGAGAGACGAGGCGTTTTCTCTCTGTTTCTTTCCTCTCCATTTTCTGCTCCTTCCTTCAATTCCAGAAACCTCCCTTGTGTTTCAGACTGTGCAGTGACACCCTCCCCACCCCAGGACTATGGAGCCTTTGGAGCAGAAAGATCCTAGGAGCTAAGGATGAAGCCAGCGGTGAGTAGCTGGCAGGAAGGAGTCCTAGCAACTGTTCTGGAAGTGCAGGGGAGGAATGACTCCCCCTTCTCTACATTCTCCCCATGGCGCTCTAGGGAGCAGGTAAGATTGTGTGATAAATTCCATCCAACATTCCCCTTTGATCCAAGCTGAGAGACATCTCAGCTATGCACGATCCCCTTGGCAGCACCAAACAAGGGATGTTTTCCACTGCCCAGGAGACCCAGCCAGGGACTGATGTGCTGGAGATATGTTGGGAAAAGGGACTGTCTGAATTGCCAAGGCAGGAAGCCAACAATCTACAGCAACATCATTAACCACAAACCATGCTTCAGCCAGAAGGGAAATGGGCAGGAATTCTTGCTGTTCAGCCATGGCCACACATACAGAGCTGCACAGCAGTGAGGGTGCTGGGCAAGCTGGTCTGAGCGAATAATTGGAAATGATCCTTCAGTGAGAACAGAACCAGAGTGTAGACAGGCCCCAGTGTTAAGTGGTTGAGGCTGAGGCTTTAGGAAGCTGGCCTACAATACCATAGGGATCTTTCTGTGGAGGTTTGATTCTTGCCAGCTAGGGGAAGCTGGTGTGTGGTGTCTTTGTGGCTGCACTTTCAGTGATGCAGGTTTCTCTATCCCATTGTTCCAGGGTCATCCTACTAGATTGCCAGCTGCTTTTCAGCTGCAGTGTGGAGACTGTTTGTGTGTGGGGAGAGACAGTGTGTGTGTGTGTGTTGGGGAAGAGTGAGTGTGTTGTGGTAGGTAGGAGCGGATCATAATTATCCCTACTTGAAAGAGGGAGACGCTCAGGCTGAGAAAGGAAAATTGACTTGTCTTAGGTCACACAGCCAGTCAATGGCAGAATTGGGAATAGGCCCCCAGAGCCCTGATTTTCATATTAACCATCAGATCTTGAATTTCATACATTGAATGACCTCAATAAAGTGCTCTCAGATGAGCTCCAGACCAACAAGTATGCACAGTAATTATTCAGCCAGTGTTTTAGGAGAACTGCAATGTTAGAGAGAATCATGAACTGCTCAGAGACAATTAATGCAGAGAAGCAGCAAAATCCATCAAACATATAACTGGTTATGACTTATTTACTTGGTCTTAAAAGAGAACAAAAAGGCCTTGAGTCTCCTCCCTGTCATTAACCCCCTGCTCAGACAATCAGGGTAAAGACTGAGGATGGGAGGCTGAGGGGTCTCACCAGAGAGCTCAAACGATGGCCCAGGTCACTGGCGGGGATCACTGCCCCAGCACTACTGCAGCTCCACAGTTTTGGGTGGACCTCCCACAGTGAGAGCTGCCGAGCACTCCCCCGCAACACACGCACACACACACACACACACACACACACACACACACCTCCTGGTGTTGGGAGGGGAACAGGAGAAAGGACAAAAGAAGCAAGAGAGGAAGAGAAAGGAGGAAGGGATGGATGGAGGAAAAGTTGAAACAAAAAGGACAAACCCTAATGTCCCCAGTGATTCTAAGGGACAAAATCCCAGGTTTGGAACAAAATTCTGCCTCCTTAAGATCATGCTTTCCATGAATTCAACTGTCACCAGAATGATCAGACCGAACAGTTTCAAACCTCGAGGAGGCTCTAACCCTCTAAACAGGGACATCTGTTTTCTAGTAAAATCACTAAAAGGAAGGAGAAAACTCAAAAGAGGTTCCTCCTGGCGCTCACGTCCGTGAACCCGAATACTCTCAGTCCTCAAAGAGAGACCTGGAGAAGGAGACTTGCTGAAGCAAAGCCACAGGGGTCTCTGAGGTTTCCCTGGCCCCTCGCCCCTGTCCTGCCTGGCTGATGTCAGCATCTCTCTGTGAGGTCACCACCTCCCCACCACCTTTGGTCAATAGTCTGAGGTCCTGCAAAAGGCCTTTGTGATGTCACTGCCACACCCCTCCCTTGCTGGGCTAATGTCCTGCCCCTGGCCAGGCACTTTGGAGGTTTGAGCTACTCCCTGTGGATCACCCCACTCAAGGAGCGCTCATTCTAGGAAGCAAGCCAGCTAGACAGTAAAACATCAGATGCTGGTCCCAATGCTACACTTAGTTTTTCAGAAATTAGTTGACTTTATGGCCAGAAGAGACCATTAGAGCATCTAATCTGACCCCTGCATATCACAGGCCTCCTGTATGACACAAGAGCTACTTTGGGGGTAAACACATTCCAGAAAGGCATCTAGTCTTCATGAAATGACGTCACGAGATGGAGAATGCACCAATTTCCTTGGTAGCTTGTTCCTGTGGTAAATGATCCTCACTGTTGAATATTTGTGCCTTAATTGTAATATGAATTTGTCTCTTTTCACCTTCCAGCCATTGGGTTTTTTAATGCCTTTCTCTGTTACATTAAAGAGCCCTTTAATAGCCAATCTTTTCTCTCCATTAAGGCACTTCAACGTTTCAATGAAGTCACCTTTCAATCTTCTTTTGATAAGCTAAACAGGTTGAGCTCTTTCAATAGCTCACTAGAAGGCATTTTTCTCCAGCCCTCAGAACATTTGGTGGCTCTTTGCTGCCTCAACTCCAATTTCACACCATCTTTTTCAAATGAGGACACCAAAACTGGAGGCAGTATTCCAGTATCAGTCTGACTGATACCATGTCACCTCCTGTGACGTTCTTGACATAATCTGTAACTGTATAGATCACCGTTGCCACCACTGTTCTATATTTGCAGCCAATATTGTATAAAGGTGGTCACATAAAGGGTCTATGGAGAGGTTATGATTGGCTGATTATAATTATGCTATCTCTAGATATGTATTATTTTTGTAGTTGACATTATGAATATTGGCTCTATGCTGCCTGTATTTCAAACTTGTGCTATGCTTCTGGGGAACACCCCAGCCAGACAAATTGGTGTCAGCTCTGCCTAGCCTGCTTGATGGCCCATTAAGGACCATCAGCTATACAACTGACCCATTGAGAGAAGGCAGATATGCCTTGTGGCTCAGCAAGGTGTGCAGGGACCTGCCTATGGACAGAACTCTAAGGTTTTTCTATGTCGCGTGCTGGATAGAGTGTCCTTGGGACAAAGAAAGCAAAGACCACATGGCAAGAGACTATAAAAGACTGATGCCTCATCTCCATCTGGTCTTCAGTCCTGCTTCCTACCTCTGGAGGGACTTGGCTACAAACTGAAGCTCTGTACAAAGGACTGAATGGCCCATCCCAGTTGTGGATGTACTCCAGAGACTTGATTTGAACCTGCAGTTTATTCCATCACTGCTACAACCTGAACCAAGAACTTTGCCAAAGTACAAGTTTTGCCCAGGGCACCATTTCCCCTAACGCTGGTCCTTGGTAACATTTCTTGATGGGGCGGGGAGGGGAGAGAGACGAGGCGTTTTCTCTCTGTTTCTTTCCTCTCCATTTTCTGCTCCTTCCTTCAATTCCAGAAACCTCCCTTGTGTTTCAGACTGTGCAGTGACACCCTCCCCACCCCAGGACTATGGAGCCTTTGGAGCAGAAAGATCCTAGGAGCTAAGGATGAATCCAGGGGTGAGTAGCTGGCAGGAAGGAGTCCTAGCAACTCTTCTGGGAGTGCAGGGGAGGAATGACTCCCCCTTCTCTACATTCTCCCCATGCGGATCTGCGGAGCAGGGAGGGTTGTGTGATAAATTCCATCTCTGGAATATCCTCTCTTGCTTCTTTTGTCCTTTCTCCTGTTCCCCTCCCAACACCAGGAGGTGTGTGTGTGTGTGTGTTGCGGGGGAGTGCTCGGCAGCTCTCACTGTGGGAGGTCCACCCAAAACTGTGGAGCTGCAGTAGTGCTGGGGCAGTGATCCCCGCCAGTGACCTGGGCCATCCTTTTAGCTCTCTGGTGAGACCCCTCAGCCTCCCATCCTCAGTCTCTACCCTGATTGGCAGAGCAGGGGGTTATTGACAGGGAGGAGACTTAGGTCCTTGTTGTTCTCTTTTAAGACCAAGTAAATAAGTCATAACCAGTTATATGTTTGACAAATTTTGCTGCTTCTCTGCATTAGTGGTCTCTGAGCAGTTCATGATTCTCTCTAACATTGCAGTTCTCCTCAAATACTGGCTGAATAATTACTGTGCACACTTGTTGGACTGGAGCTCATCTAAGAGCACTTTATTGAGGTCATTCAATGTATGAAATTCAAGATCCGATGGTTAATTTGAAAATCAGGGCTCTGGGGGTCCTATTCCCTATTCAGCCATTGACTGGCTTTGTGACCTAAGACAAGTCAATTCTCCTTTCTCAGCCTGAGCGTCTCCCTCTTTCAAGTAGGGATAATAATGCTCCGCTCCTACCTACCTCAACACACTCACTCTTCCCCAACACACACACACACTGTCTCTCCACACACACACAAACAGTCTCCACACTGCAGCTGAAAAGCAGCTGGCAATCTAGTAGGATGACCCTGGAACAACGGGATAGAGAGACCTGCATCACTGAAAGTGCAGCCACAAAGACACCACACACCAGCTTCCCCTAGCTGGCAAGAATCAAACCTCCACAGAAAGATCCCTATGGTATCGTAGGCCAGCTTCCTAAGGCCTCAGCCTCAACCACTTAACACAGGGGCCGTTCTACACTCTGGTTCTGTTCTAACGGAAGGATCATTTCCAATTGTTCGCTCAGACCAGCTTGCCCAGCACCCTCACTGCTGTGCATCTCTGTATGTGTGGCCATGGCTGAACAGCAAGAATTCCTGCCCATTTCCCTTCTGGCTGGAGCATGGTTAGAGTGAGTTTGTGGTTAATGATGTTGCTGTAGATTGTTGGCTTCCTGCCTTGGCAATTCAGACAGTTCCTTTTCCCAACATATCTCCAGCACATCAGTCCCTGGCTGGGTCTCCTGGGCAGTGGAAAACATAAGAACATAAGAAAGGCCGTACCGGGTCAGACCAAAGGTCCATCTAGCCCAGTATCTGTCTACCGACAGTGGCCAATGCCAGGTGCCCCAGAGGGAGTGAACCTAACAGGCATTGATCAAGTGATCTTCCTCTTGCCATCCATCTCCATCCTCTGACAAACAGAGGCTAGGGACACCATTCTTACCCATCCTGGCTAATAGCCATTTTTGGACTTAGCCACCATGAATTTATCCAGTTCCCTTTTAAACATTGTTATAGTCCTCGCCTTCACAACCTCCTCAGGCAAGGAGTTCCACAAGTTGACTGTGCGCTGCATGAAGAAGAGCTTCCTTTTATTTGTTTTAAACTTGCTAATTTCATTTGGTGAACCCTAGTTCTTGTATTATGGGAACAAGTAAATAACTTTTCCTTATCCACTTTCTCAACATCACTCATGATTTTATAGACCTCTATCATATCCCCCCTTAGTCTCCTCATTTCCACCTAGAGGAGAAGGTGCCGTTGTAAGAGGGCTTTCCCTTCCCTTGCCCACTTCCCTGGTTCTTGTCACGCAGGCAGCAAAAGACCAGAAGTCGGAAGCACAGACAAAGTGAGGTTTACTGGGGTTAATTTCCAAGCAAGCAGATTCCGAAGCCCTTCACACCAGTCAGGCTTATCTCTATACACTGATAGAGTCTGTTCCACATTGTTCCCTTCCCAGCTCTGACACTGCAGAGCGTTTACCCCACATCCCTACAGACAATTCTTCCCTGGGTGCTGGCTGGTGAGTCTTGCCCACATGCTCAGGGTTTAGCTGATCACCACATTTGGGGTCAGGAAGGAATTTTCCTCCAGGGCAGATTGGCAGAGACCCTGGGGGGTTTTCGCCTTCCTCTGCAGCGTGGGGCACGGGTCACTTGCTCGAGGATTTTCTGCACCCTGAAGTCTTTAAACGTCGAGTTGAGGACTTCAATAGCTCAGACATAGGTCAGGGGTTTGTTACAGGAGTGGGTGGGTGACAGTCTGTGGCCTGCGTTGTATAGGAGGTCAGACTAGACGATTATAATGGTCCCTTCTGACCTTAAAGTCTATGAGTCTATGAACTCTGACACTGCAGAGTGTTCACCCCACGTCCCACTTCCCAGCTCTGACACCACAGAGCCTTGCCTGTGTCCCTGTTCCCCGTTCCCTAGTCCCATCCCCCCCGTTAGCACCCCCGTCCCCCAGCCCGAGCTGACAGAGTGGAGCAGGCTGGGGCCAGGTCACTCCACTTCCCGCCGCCCGGGAATTACAGGGCAGGCCCGACCCCACACTCACAGGGCGGCGGGAAGTGGAGTGATCCGGCCCCAGCCCGCTGCACTCTGCTCCCAGCCTTGGAACTTGGGGGGTGGGGTGGGGAAACACCCCCCAACAATCACCAGCGGTGCAGCTGGGAGCTGGTGGAGCAGAGCGGGCTGGGGCCAGGTCGTTCCACTTCCCACCGCCCGGTGAGTGCAGGGTGCACCTGATCCCTCCTGCAGTCCACCAGGATGTAGCTCAGGGGAAGGGGCGGAGTGGGGGGGGGGAGATGGGATGGAGCAGGGGTGGGAAGAGGCAGGGTAGGGGCTTTGGGGAAGAGGTGGAGCAGGGGCAGCTTTCCTGGCCGGCTCAGCCAGCCGGGGGATCAGGCTGGCCGCTGGAGCAGTACAGAGCTGCATAGGGCACCAGGAAAAATGGGGCAATTTGGTGCCTCCACATCCCTTCACCAGGCAGTGTCCCTGTTGTGTGGGCTGTCTTCATAGGTCCTTTCTCGATCTTTCTCACCCTCTTATCTTGAGTCTCCTGTGTCTCTCTTTTCAAGCACAGACTAACTCTGGTTGTTCAGAGGAGGGGAGGACCATGCCTATGCATGGCCAGCAGACAGCGACAAAGACCCCTGGCCAGCCTGCTCCCTGCCATGCCAAACACCCACTGAAGGCCACCCACAGATCAGCATGCGCAGCGGCTGCTGATGGTCTGTGGCCAACATCAGAAGACGGTAGGAAAGCAGGGCCAGCCCCCCCGGTGGGGCCTCTAACCGTTCCCACTCTCCGTGCTCACTTTTGCAGTGGCGCAGGAGATTTTATCCAAAGAGGCTTTTCCCCAGCTGGCGAGAAGCAGCGAAACACCCAAGCTCCCACGGTGCTATTTAGCAAACCCCCTCAAGCACAGGGACAGATGCACATTTGGAAGAGGGAAACTGCTTTACATGCTAGCCTGGGCAGATGCCCATTTTCTTTGGCAAGTCAGGAATGGCAAAGGCGAGACTGGAAGTACCTGGGGCTCATGCCCCAGCCTTTGTGATGCCC